>NW_015094510.1:33525421-33617590 GCF_001431845.1 Calidris pugnax
GTCTCGCCGACGCTATGAAATGGTGTACCAGCATAAGTTCCACAGAGAGAAAGCAATGTGCTCTAGCAAAGTATGCTTCAGCAACCATGAATTTCACTAGTGCACACGTGTAGACAATAGTGTCAGTATACTTCAGCATGAATTATTTGTCCATCTAATACCACATTTTCCCCCTCTTTCTTTCCAGGTGTATACCATCATGACCACACACTTTATGTTTACTTTACTTAAATCCTTAAATCCTGTAGAGCAGGAAGAAATTCACAAACATGAGATAGGCCTACTTGATCTGTGTATGGGACATTTAGAGTAAAAAACGATAGCTACCGAGATCTGACAGCAAAAAAATAAATATCTTTGAAGGCTATAAATGAAAAACTGAGTCATACAGTTCAAGAAGTGATCAATGCACTCCAGTGGCTCCTTTAGAGTCAGGTCACTTATTTAAGGGTATCCCTTTCAACTTACCTGCCTATTTATCACCAGTTTATATTACGAAAGCTTGGGAACAGCTTACACATAGCAATTTACATTGGGCCTGACAATTAGTAGGATAGAAAACATCCATGACTGGATAACATGGAAAGGAAGATACAAGAGATGACTATTACCTCCTTTGGGACAAAAGAAGCGAGGCAGATATAATGACATGCAATTCCAACCCCCAAGTAAGTGAAGAAAAGGTGGGCATCCAAAGCCTGAAGTCAATATGAAAGAGTATGCAATTTCTTCTTTCTGAAATCTGTAGTCATAATGCAATAGAAGAAGCAATTTAATAAGAACATTCACTAACTGTTTCTGCTCTGATGATTAGCTGCCTGCAGCCAACAATGTCTATTTAATCAACAGTGCTGTTATCTGATGTGGATGTTACGCTTCAGAATTTAAAACCTGGTAAGGCAGAGAAGGTAGTTCAAGTTCATGCCTTCACAGATAACTCTGAGAACCTATTCTGATTTCTGAAAAACAGCAAACTCACTTCACCAGCAAAATTCATAAAAGCAATTGAGAATCAAGGCCCATATTATTATTCAACCAGCACTAACAAGGACATGTAAGTATGATATTACCATGGCTTAATGTAGCTATGTATCAGCTGGGTGTCAGCTGTACTGAAACACACAGGAGGTTTATTTTTTAATGATGCCATTGGCTTTTTTTTTCCTTGTAATACCAGTAGCAATAGTTGTAAAAGGACAGAAGGTCTCAGTTTTGACCAGGGTCAGGCTATGACAGACATAAAACAACAAGTCAAATCCTTGCCTGAAAGAGTTTTTATCTTAATTAATGAGAGAGAAAGATACAGGAATGCAATATGAATGCAAGTGAGTTAACAACTGAATCAGTACAAGTTCACTTTGTGAGGCAGGAGGAGGTGACAAGGACTGGTTGAGACTTGCTGGTCTGACAGGTGCTCCACAGCTGGTAAACGCTACCAGTTGTCTGCCATTGCCCACATGTAAACCCAGCTCAGCTCCTCTGCCATAAGGACAGGCATAAGCACAAAGCTGCCTACTTTCAGCAAGAGTTAGGGAAGTGGCATGGACTCTACAGGTTCTCAAGTAAACCCTTATCTAAGCAAAATAGAGCACCCTCAGCTTCTGTGATCAGCAATGTCAGCCAAATGGAAAAAAAACACTATTGTGCTGGTTGGCACAGAAAATGAAAGGATTGTAAATTTTATAGCTCTAATGATTTTCAGATTAAAAATTAAATGATACAAGAGGCAGAAAATATTAAAAATCCATGTGGAGACCATTTGTTTGGAGAGCAGGTAGATATCTGGACTCTGTGGAGTTTCAGTGATAAAGTTTATATCCTACAGGTACCATTGATCTCTCTGTCACTATGTTATTAAAGAGTTGTAATGCAGTAATCATGTTACAGCAGCTAGGAGGCAAAGTGGCCTCTCATGTGTATAAGGAGTTTCTGAATATACTTGATCATATAGTCGGCTCATAATCTATTATATTCCCTGCTTGGTCTTATTAAATTCACTGAGAAAAATGTGGGGATGCCAGGTGTGAGTGAATAAAGACTGATCTGGTAACCTTCACTGTGCATCTGGGAGAGATATAGATAAACCAATGTGAAAAGAAAGAAAGTCACAATCTCTACTGGAGGAATCTAACTTAAGTATTCGCACAGGTGTGTGAAATGAAATGTCATTTCTCCTTTAGCTTGACAGCATGGGGCTGAGGGATTCATCTTTGTTCTCTGCAAGAGGTCTCGCACCTCTTCTATCTTTCATGCCAAGCTGCAAACTGTTGGCAACTCAGCAATTGCTAACTGTCCTGATCAGAGAGGGTCCCCTGAGATGCACCTTCTGGCTATTAGAAGACATCCACTAAGCATGTGCTTTGTATCATCCCAGATCATCAAGGTCACAGGAGTTAAAACCTTGCTAGTACTTCCCATAGTGAGTTTCAGATACCTGCTAGAGGTTGCTCAATACAAACTGCTCTATGTTGTCTCCAATGAGTTGTGCTCCATCCTGCTCCTTCTCCCCATCCTGAGAGCCCTGTCACCTCTGTAGTGTTCTGCCATCACCACTAGCTCTTACTGCCCACATCAGCAGCACCCATGTTCAGCCTTAGATCTCCTTCTCCATCTCACAGAAGCTCTCCAAAGTCATAAAGGAAGTCATACTAGAAGGATAGCATAGCACACCGCGTACAAACCCAAGTTTGTAATGAAAGGACAGTCTATATTTATCTGGAGCCTAAGCTAAGGTCTTCTCATTTAGATGTGGTGTTGGGGGATATGGTGTAGGGGAGAATTTTGTAGAGTAGGGTAGATGGTCGGACTCGATGGTCCCAAGGGTTTCTTCCAACCTAGACGATTCTATGATTCTATGAGTCTATGATTATTAGGACATGGTTTACTTCTAAATAGTGAAGTGCAGAAGACATGAAGGTCAGTCACAGGGAAATGTGGATTTCCACACGTTCAGTCAGTATGTACTAGCATACAGCTCACACACGTATGAGTTAGCAAAGAACAGCTGCCGTTATATAGAACAAAGTAGCTGCCATGTTTTAGTCTTAGCCTTTAAGTACTCCAGTTATCAGTATCATCTTTGTAAGCCAAAACCCTGTAGTAATCACATTGTTGAAATTAATGTATGTTCTTACATCAAACTCGCTTATACAGATCAGTCTGAAAGGTGCTAGCCTCCCATCTGGGCTTTCTGATTACGGATATTTACCACTGTAGCCTGAGTGATAAATTATGTTTAAAGTGTCATTAAGTACTTATTCTAGCAATGATAGATGACGACTTTTAATAGGTAGAGAAAAAAAATAGAAAAGAAAACTTGCTTCGATCCCAAGTAATTCAAATATAGGAGTTTGTCTTTTCATCACAGCACATTTCTGGGAGGATTCAGAGTTGAGCTGTGGACATACGTGCTGCAGTGCTTCTACAACCAGCTTTGTCTCAAAGTTACATGGTATCTTAAATAAATCAAACTTATTTTTCCATCCACTTGTCAGTTACCGCACAGAATTACACTATCTGCTCATAGTGACACAAGACTTTTCACAAATGTTTCTTGATATCCCTAGTGTTTCTTGCATTGAACATGTTACCAAAATGTCTTGCTTTTATTATTTTATTCTTAGATTTGTGCATTCATTCATTTCTTATCTGTTCATCTGTACTATGTCATGTGTGCATTTTTCCTGCTGAGGCCGAATTGTTCTTGTGATCCATACTAAAGTAATTGGTTTCTGCCTGGCAGAGGTCAGGGAGCATTTGAAGTATGTAATGTGAAGACAGGGATTATTAATTAAAATAATTAAAATAAATATTAAATATATATAATATATAACTATTAAATAAATTAATAACTTTTTTCTTTATTTTATATAATACCCAATACATATATAGCATATAATGAACAATATGAAGGGATACATTAAGAAAGTGTGGGGAGAATGCAAGAACGTCAAACCCCAAAACCCACCCAAGAGATTGTTCAGCAGGGACAGTGACCCATTCAAATTTCCAAGCTCCTTCATTTTGGGGATAACTCATCCCCAAACTCATCCTTCAGTTTGGGGATAACTCATCCCCAAACTCTGCTCATGCACCAAAATGTGAATACAATAATACAAAAAGTAAAAAACAAAACAAAAACAAAGTGAGAGTAATGCTCCACATCTCTCTAGACTGGAATTGCTAGAGAACTATTTCATTTTCAGTAGACCAGGCTTTTTCAGAATAGAGAAATAATCTATAGTTTTACTTGGCATTGAGAGACTGTACTTCATTCCGCTGAGACAGAGGTAAGTGTCAATAAATGAAGTGAGGTTCTTAGCACCATTCGTTCCCTGTCAGCTGAACTTTGAGTTTATATGAGTACATCTACAATAAATGTATCCCTGAAGAATGCAGAATAATTACAAGCAAAACACGAACTAAAGAAAAAAGGATGAACATCTATATTTAAATAGAATTCTGATGTCCACCAAGCAAAAATGTACTTGCAAGGTCATATGGGAGCCCTGGGGAAAAAGGAAAATTACTTGCCAGGTCTAAGTTAGGCAATAGTTAGCAGGGACCGTGTTTTCTTGTCCTGCTAAAAAGCGACACCAATAGCCAACTTCTATCAAATTAAGATTAAAAAAATAGAACACCTTGTTCAGTAATTAGCTTACAGTAAACATCAACCTCACCCTTTAGCAAGAACAAAACCCTAATACATAATATATCCCTTCCTAATATTGAAGGTCAATGAGAACTTTGCCATTAACTTCAATCAGGAAGAAAGCTCAGAGTCTCCTCCACTACCCTGCTTACACCAACTTTCCTTTGGCTCCCCTTGCTAGACCTTGCTTTAGCCAAGCTCCTGCCTGTCCACTTTTGCTGCCACTATGGTCTCAAGCCCCTCTGATCTGCTGTTCTGCAGTATCTTCTTTTGCAACCCCTTTTCTCTGCTTGCCCTAAGCGATGCCCGTCACCATGTTTCACCAGTCCTTTCTGCACTCTGAGCTGCCAGCCTGGTGTCTCACAGAGGAAAGCAGCAAATCCAGTGACATTGTAGAATGACTCAGCCAGCACATTTCCTTCTACTACCTTGCAACAGCTGGATGCTAAAAGGGACCCAAACAAACCTGCTGAAAATGCAGATCTGTAAGTCACATTAGATGTGGGACATAATGGAGCATGGTGGCTTAGGGGCCCATAAATAACCCCTATAACACCTCACCACCGCGTTTTGGTTCCACAACCCAGAAACCTATTAAAGATAAGTAATTATCACCACACCTCCCCAGGAAGCATTCTCCACAAAATGGCCCTCAGACAGATTAATGCTTCCTTTTTCTGCAATAAAGTCTTGATTTTCAATTTTTGGTACAATTAAGGAGCACTGTAAAACATTTTTATTATCTTTTTGTTCAGACTGAGAGACAATTATTGCACTGTTTGTATATGCAGCAACCTATTCAAGTATTAGTCATTTCCCTTGTTATTAGCTTCTGCTTTAAATTGCATGATAAAGAATTATGGCCACATTTGTGATCCCGCAGTGTTTGTTTTCATTTTTTATGGCATGACAACACAAATGAAATGAGACAGCTATTGGCCTGGGGAGGAGGACATGTGGTCTCAACGGGAAGGCTGCAATGACAGGTATGAACACTCGTTAAAGAGGTAGGGTGAGAGGACATTGATTTTCCAAAGAAAAATGCTATTTTTATCCTTCCAAAGATATCCTCCTGTAATTATCTGGTGCCATGTTCATTCTATATGTGTTAATTGGAACAAGTTTTCATTTGCACAGGTGGTAGCTCAGGATATCCTCTCGCACTGTAATAGCACCAAGTTACACAAAGAAGAGAATATGCAGCACAGCATCTGCCCTTCACGGGGCTGCAACTTTGTGTACCAACAGCCAGAGGTGGCCAAGCAGCAGACGAGACTACCACCGGGGTCCCAAATTGCTAAGGACAGATTTGTGAACACAACAACCAGGGCTATGTCTATTCTGGTAAATGAAATGGGCCAGGGACCACTCTCCAGCCTGGAGCCCAACTAGCATAGCACAACTCTCATCATTTTGGCTAAACTCTCTTATCTTCTAAAACAGAGCAGCTGCATTCAGGCCGTTTACTGGGCACTGTCCCTTGGCTTGCGTTGCCTCCCCAGCCTTGCCTGAGTGTTTTCTTGGAAAGCTCTACTTGCAGCAAGCCAGAGCTCTGCTAGCACTGGGCTAACAACTTAGCAGTGAAGCTGAGCACACACTCCTGCACGTGCCCATGGCCTGACACTGCTTAGTTTACAGGTACAGGCATAACCATGGAAACTGCTCTGAATATTTGTGCAGAAGAGGCTTATGGATGGGGAATAAATCCAGCACCGTAGATTTGCAATGTGAAGTGCACTTACAGAGCTCTGCAAGAATTTGATGGATTGTAGCTGCAAAGTGCTGCTTGGCTGCGAAAATGGGTTATTTCTGTGCTATCCTATCATCAACACAGTTTTTAGAAATTATATGTCATTTTACGTACTGGGTAAGGGGATATAATTGCTTAGTGATGACTTCAAGAAATTAAGATATCTCTCAAGAAATAGTATAGGACAGTGGCCTTGCTTTTACTCCTTCCCTCAGTGATAAGGACTGACCAGCCTCACGGTTAGGAAGTCAACATGTTGTAGTGGCCATGTTTCCACTCAACCAGCATAAGCTGTTCGAAAACACTGTGCCTGTAAGCCTCCTCGCAGAGATATCAGCTATCTCCTACCTTCCCTCTGCTGGCCCTGCCAGCATGGCCAGAGGGTTTATAGTGACAGGTTAACCTGAATTTGTGCATGCCAGGACTGATAGGACTTCAAGTCCTGCAGTCAGAGCTCAACTAGAGCAAATCCTTGCTTAACCAGCAGCCTTCACTGCAGATTTCCAGTGATGGAGAGTAGCTGCCCACCCCGGGTGCCAGCCTTGATACACTGCATCCAATAACTAATCACAAAGCGCTTACATACTTTCCGCAGCTACTCATTAGTTTGACATGTTGTAGCCAAGCATGCAATCTTTCTTAGCAATGCTTGGAAAACTGCAAATCTAACCAGATCCATTAGACTACAGGTTTATTTGCTAATTTCTGACGGTCGTTCTCTCTAACCAGTATTATCTTTGTCGGCATCCTCAGTACTTAACTTCACACACAAGATCTATACAATTAGATGCACAATTTTCCTTTTGGATTTTAAGGGTACATATTTATTGGCATGCTCATTCACAAATAGTTAAACAGGCCCAAATAATCTTGTTATAGTGTGAAGAGTCTACTATTACCAAGTTCGCTCATGCTTACATATGTAAGCTAACAAATGAACCATCAGTCACGCTTCATAGTTAGGGATGTTTTTCTGGGGATTTCTTTAATCCTCACTTTGGATCTTTGAACCTCCTTACAGTTATACATTTTTTGTTTGAATAGTAACACCAGAACTACATTAATTCCAGAAGCAAGATTGGCAGCCAACATCACAGTGCCACAGAATAATTCAGAGGCAGCTCTAGACTAATGTAAAAGTAGGGTCTACACTGAATTCAGATCAGGCTGCTCAGGGATTTGTCCTGCTGTGTCTTGAAAACCTCCAGAGAGAACATCCTACAACCTCTGGACTATTATCATGGTGAAAAAAATTTCCTTCTGTCAGTATCTCCCCATTCCAAATTTTGCCCACTCTCTGTCATCCCCCAACTTGCACCACTGCAAAAATAGGATAGGATAGGATAGGATAGGATAGGATAGGATAGGATAGGGTATTTCAGTTGGAAGGGACCTACAACAATTATCTAGTCCAGCTGTCTGACCACTTCAGGGCTGTCCAAAAGTTAAAGGAAGAAAGGACCAACAGGAAGGACCAAAAGGAGAGACCTGTCCAAAAGGAAGGATCCATATTGGAGGACTGTAGGAGGGTCCCCATGCTGGAGAAGGGGAAGCATGTGTCCCCCTAAGGAGGAAGGAACAGCAGAGATAATGTGTGATGAACTGATCACAACCCCCATTCCCCATCCCCCTGATAGCTGGAAGGGAGGCAGAAGAGAATTCAGGAGAATTAATCCTGGGAAGAAGAGAGGTGTGAGGGAAAAGTGTTTTAAGATTTAGTTTTAATTTTATCATTATCCCGCTCTGATTTTAATTGGCAATATATTGAATTAATTTTCCCCCTGTCACTGGGGGAAGAAAGTAGAGAAATTGGGGCTGAAGTTGAGCCCGCAAAGAAGGGAGAGGTGGAGGGAAGGTGGTTTAGGATTTGGTTTTATTTCTCATTACACTAGTTTGATTTGATTGGTAATAATTTTTTTCCCTAAACCAGGTCTGTTTTACCCATGATGGTAATTTCTGAGTGATCTCTCCCTGTCCTTATCTCAAGCCATGAGCCTTTTGTTATATTTTTTCTACCCCGCCCAGCTGAGGAGGGGAGTGATAAAGCAGCTTGATGGACACCTGGCATCCAGCCAGGGTCAACCCACCACAGCATAATAAACAGCACAGGTCATACTACAGACCCCCAAGGAAGTCCACATGTTTCTGGCCTCCACATTGAATACAACACATTAATTACTGATCCTGATGACCAGACAGTTACTTTCCCCAGTCTCACAGCCACCCAGCCATCTCGTAATATCCCAACTTGGATAAAAGGAAGCTGTCAGAGACAACGTCAAAAGCCTTGTTAAACTCAAGGTAGACAGCATCATCTCTCTCAGCAGCAATTCTGGGCTTTTATCCTTTTAAGAATCAAAATATTCCCTTCAGCCACAGCATGTTTAGCATCCCATATTCTCTTCAGAGTACTTGCTCTGAGACTAGATTGCTCCCTCAGCCTCTAGTCATGTCATTGTTTGATCCTCAGTATAACCTTAATAACTTAACTTAATCTTGATCTTTGGCCATGTTTAAAATGTGCATTGCTGGCTGAAACCCAGCTCATTGAAATATCAAGACCGCTGTGTTTCTGTGACCTCTCTCATATTCCATCTGGCATGTTATATATGTATTTATTATGGAGATGCCAATCAGACAAAGAAATGGGCCTGTTCACTTTTTTTGTTATTGCTATCATCTGCTCTGGATAATGCAGCTTTCACAAGAATCACCAAGAGCTACATTTTAATGAGATTTTTCTTTAGTTTATCCGGAGGCACATCAGTAGCATTGCAGCACCATTGAACCTGAAGACAACACAGATTGGAGATTTTCTACTGAATGTGCAGTTAATTCTTTCCATTAAAAGCCTCTCTGCTGGAAGTAGTACCTGTTCATGTCTCCTTTTTACCTCATGATCTGTGTGAGCCTGCTACTCTCCCACTCCGAAAGTTTTGCCTCGTTTGCTCTGTTCAGTATGAAATCAGAAGAGAAGACACTTTCCTTGACTGCAAAAGCAGTAAAGAGATATTCTACCTTAAGGAAATATTTATAGGCAGGAGTCCTCTCTTGAGTCCCTTGTCTCATTTCCAAGATAACTGTGTGGTTATTATTTTTTTTACATTATTCACACTATTGATAGCAGTCACTTTTTCATCCTGATCAAAATTCCCAGTGAAACACGTGAGCTGCTAAGACAGAATTCATCACCCTCCAAACCTGGATCTTAGGTCAAGAAGTATCACTTAGTAATCTCTAACTTCAAATCTAAGGAGAAATTCAAGAATATGCCTCAAGGAAAAGTGTAATTTAAAGAGCAGAGCCTGCACTTGTTTATCTGAATGACATTTATAATGCACAAGAAAAAAAAATCATGTTTTATTTCCCCTGAACATCTTTACTTTTTCAGTTATGGGAATTTTTTTTGGTACTGGTTTTGGCTGGGATAGAGTTAAATTTCTTCATAGTAGCTTATAAGGTGCTATGTTTTGGATTTGTGCTGAAATAGTGTTGATGACAGGGGCATTTTAGTTTTTGCTGAACAGTGCTCACACAGCATCGAGGTCTTTTCTGCTTCTCACACCACCCCACCAGTGACTAGGCTGGGGGTGCACAAGGAGCTGGGAGAGGACACAGCTGAGACACCTGATCCCAACAGACCAAATTCCATACAGTATTTCATCAAGCTGAGCAATAAAGGCATGGGGAAGAAGAAGGAAGGTGGAAGGATGTTCAGAATTATGGCATTTGTCTTCCCAAGTGACTGTTATGCATGATGGAGCCCTGTTTTCCTGGAGATGGCTGGACACCTGCCTGACCATGGGAAGCAGTGAATGAATTCCTCATTTTGCCTTACTTGTGTGCACAGCTTTTGCTTTACCTATTAAATTGTCTTTATCTCAACCCACGAGTTTTCTCACTTTTACCCTTCCCATTGTCCGCCTCATCCCTCCAGGGGAGAGTGAGCAAGCGGCTGGGTGGGGGTTAGCTGCCTCCTGGGGTTAAACCACTACACTCCTCAGTGATTTCAGTTCTACACTCCAGTCTAGTGTTTTCTCAAAATCCCACTGAAAGTATTTGTGTGTGGAACAAAATAATGAATTTTTACTTTCCCACTCTGGCACCACTGAGCAGAGGAACTCCTCCTTTCCCTCTCAATAAAATGAAATAAAATAAAACAAGACCAGAGAAAGATGAGCACAGAACTGTTTCCAATACAAAGATATGTCTGAACTTTCCCCATTTTCACATAAAATGACAGAGTGAATGGCTTCACTAATTTAATTCCCATTTGGTTTGCTGTAATATACCCTTTTTAAAGGTTAGAAGTCCATCTGCTTATTCTTCCATCAGAGACTCGGCACAGCTCCAGCTGCAGATGTGGCAGCTCCAGTGCAAAATGAGCAACAGCTTAAACAGTCTCATTGCCAGCCCAAAATGTGAAAGCTTTTTCTCTCAAAGGAAAAAACACATATTCCAAATCACTATTTTGTTAACAGGTCTGTAAATAAGAACACTAAATAGAGCAGACTTGCCAGAAATGGGCCAAAAATGTGATTCTGAGAGACCTAAGAGACAGACCTCCTGCTCTCAGTAACTCCCAGAGTCACATTTCTTCACCTCTCATTCCAGAGAAATTTTCAAGAACGCAAAACTAAGACTAAAATTCAGATGTGGAGGGTGACCCCAGCAGTGTGTGTCAGAAGGGAATGGTTTTAGTAATATTTTGCAGCCTGAAGCTAGAGACATTAGAGATGTTAGAGACATTAGAAATGTTAGAAGTTAGAGATGTGCATGCCTGCAGGGCTATGATCTTATTGGCATCATGGAGATGTGGCAGGATGGCTTCTATTACTGGAGTGTTGAAATGGAGGGATACAGGCTCTTCAGGAAGGACAGAGAGAGGAGATGAGGAGGGAGTCGTCGCCCTCTATGTCAAGGATCAACTGAAGTGCATGGAGCTTCTCCTGGGGATGAATGAAGAGCCAACAGAGAATTTATGGATCGGGCTAAAAGGGAGGGCAGGCACAGGTGACATTATAGTGGGGGTCTGCTACAGGCCACCCAACCAGGAAGACTGAGCAGATGAGGCCCTCTACAGACAGATAGGAGTAGCCTCATGTTCACAAGCCCTGGTCCTCATGGGGCACTTCAACAACCCCAGTATCTGTTGGAGGGACAACACAGTAGGGCATAAGCAATCCAAGAGGTTCCTGGAATACCTCAGTGATAACTTCCTTCTCCAAGGAACAGAGGAGCCAATGAGGAGAGTTGCATTGCTCGACTTCGTTGTTACCAACAAGGAGGGGTTGGTAGGAAATGTGAAGCTCAAGGACAGTTTTGATTGCAGTAACCATGAAATGGAGTTCAAGATCCTTAGGGCAGCAGGGAGGGAGCACAGCAAGCTCGCTACCCTGGACATCAGGAGAGTAGATTTTGGCCTCTTCAGGGATCTGTTTGGTAGAGTACCATGGAATAAAACCTTGGAGGGAAGAAGGGCCCAAGAAAGCTGGTTAACGTTCAAAGATCACCTCCTCCAAGTTCAGGAGCGATGCATCCCAACAAAGAGGGAGTCAGGCAAAAACACCAGGAGGCCCACATGTATGAACAAGGAGTTCATGGAGAAACTCAGAAAAAGGAAGCATACAAAGGGTGGAAGCAAAGACAAGTAGCCTGAGAGGAATACACAGAAATTGCTCAAGCTGCCAGGGATCAGGTTAGGAAAGCTAAAGCCCTGACAATATTAAATCTGGCCAGGGATGTCAAGGGCAACAACAGAAGTTTCTATAGGTATGTCAGTGATAAAAGGAAGACGAGGGAAAAACGTCGGCCTTCTCTAGAAGGAAGCAAGAGACCTAGTCACCCAGGATTTGGGCATGACTGAGGTATTCAACAATTTTTTTGCCTCAGTCTTCACTGTCCAGTACTCTAGGCATGTCACCCAAGTTGCAGAAGGCAAAGGCAGGGGCTATAAGAATTAAGAATCACCCACTGTAGGTGAAGACCAGGTTCAAGACCATCTAAGGAACCTGAACATGCATAAATCTATGGAACCTGATGAGGTGCACCCACAGGTCCTGAGAGAACTAGTGAATGACATTTCTAAGCCATTATCCATCATATTTGAGAAGTTGTGGCAATCTGGTGAAGTTCCTGCTGACTGAAAAAGGGGAAACATAACCCCCATTTTCAAAAAGGCAAAAAAGGAAGACCAGGCAACTATAGGCCAGTCACTCTCACCACTGTGACCAGCAAGATCATAGAGAAGATCCTCCTGGAAACCATGCTAAGGTACATGGAAAATAAAGAGGTGATTGGTGACAGCCAAGGTGGCTTCAGTTAGGGCAAATCATGCTTGACAGATTTGGTGGCCTCCTACAATGGGGTTACAGCATTGGTGGATAAGGGAAGAGCAACAGACAACATCTATTTGGATTTATGCAAAGCATTTGACACTGTCCTGCACAACATCCTGGTCTCTAAATTGGAGAGACATGGATTCGATAGATGGGCCGCGCAGTGGATAAGGAATTGACTGGATGGCCACAGTCAAAGACTTGCAGTGAAAAGCTTGATGTCGGAGTGGTAACCAGTGACAAGTGGCATTCCTCAGGGCTCAGCACTGGGACTGGCACTGTTTAACATCTTTGTTGGTGACATGGATAGTGGGATTGAGTGCACCCTCAGCAAATTTGTCAACGACACCAAGCTGTGTGACGCAGTCAACATGCTGGAGGGAAGGGATGCCGCCCAGAGGGACCTGGACAGTCTGGAGAGGTGGAGCATGAAGTTCAACTGCATCCTGAGCTGCATCAAAAGAATTGTGGCCAACAGGTCAAGGGAGGTGATTTTACCCCCTACTCTGCTGTCATGAGACCCCGCCTGGAGTACTGCATCCAGCTCTGGGGCTGCGAGCATAAAAAGGACATATAGATCTGTTGGAGTGAGTCAGAGGAGAGCTACAAAGATGATCAAAGGGCAAGAGCACCTCTCTTATTAAGACAGGCTGAGAGAGCTGGGGTTGTTCAGCCTGGAGAAGAGAAAGCTCCAGGGAGACCTTATTGCAGTCTTTCAATACCTAAAGGGGGCCTACATGAGAGATGGGGAGGGACTATTTATGGGGGAGTGTAGCAAGAGGATGAGGGTTAATGGGTTCAAACTGAAAGAGTTTTAGAGATAGATGAGATTTTAGGAAGAAATTCTTTACTGTGAGGGTGGTGAGGCACTGGAACAGGTTACCCAGAGATAGATGCCCCATCCCTGGAAGTGTTCAATGCCAGGTTGGATGGGGCTCTGAGCAATCTGATCTAGTTGATCAGGTCTGGCCATGGCAGGGGGGTTGGAACTCCATGATCTTTAAGGTCCCTTCCAAGTCTACCCTTTCTATGATTCTAGGATGCTATGAAAGAGCAACCTTATCTTAGAGCAATCCCCATTCCTATTCTGGGGAGAGGTAAAATCCCATTTTACTGAAATCAGATGATTAACAGATTGTTTCTGTGAATGGCTATGTAATTTGCAGGACTGTAATGTGTGTACATGCTCAAACTCCTTGTGCAATCAAGCAATTCAAATTTTGTTTGTAGCTGTGCTTTAGACATCACTGATGCTGGAGAAAGGATGGAACCCTACTTCTTCTCCTGAACAATAGTCCCTTCTGTATGGAAAGCACTCAGCTCCTCCACAGCAGGAACTGACCCAAAGGTGCCCTTTGAAGAGACTATCAGAGGCTTCAGCTCCATGAATTGGCTTTATTGGCCACTGAGGGTTTTATATACCTTCAACACAGTATATTTTTTATCCTTTTATAGCCTGTTATAAATAAGAGAATGGGCACTTTGTATTGTTTCTAGAATGGTTTCCTGTCTTGGTAAAGGTCAGGGAAAGAATTGGTTTGCACAACTTGTAGCTTCTTGAGAAGCATTGGTAAGGCAGGACAGGAATACCTGAGCAGAGGCTGCTTGAGCTCTACCTTGAATAGAAGAAAGTATGTAATTCTGGCAGCATACACAAGCATCGTTTTTCAAATATATAATATCCTCCCACTAGATATTGAAAACTGGGCAAGGGCCAGCAGTGTTAAACTGAAGGCAGCACTTGTTCTGCTTTCAAATAAGGGCTGATTTGGAAGAAGTGTACCCTATTCCTGATAAATCTCCCTCAGTTCTGGAGATGCAATATGTCAGCAGCATGAGAGGGAGTGAGCAGGAGAAACAGAAGCTAAAAAAGCCACAAGGATATTGTGGTCAGGATCGTGCAACTGAAGATCAGACACTCAATCTGGAAATGATAACTGGGAAGAAAAGCAAGAGAGCACAGTGAGAGTCTATGGGCTATTAGAGATAATAGAAAAAAGTCTTTTGACAGAGCATGGGGGGCTTTTACAAACTGTAGATTAAAACCCACCTTGCTGCACTGAAGACAGGGAGCTGGTTAACCTGATGTATGTTCCTGCTGTAACAGGCATAAACACAACAGACAAACGAGATGTCAGGAAGAGAGTTTGACTGGGCAGCAACATTAAATTTCTTTGCTCTCCTTGCTGAAATATTGCTGGAAAAGGATATTATAAATATATCCATGCAGGAAAAAAAAAATATCTGGTTTTCAGCTGCATTAGTGATGTTTTTCTTGGAAGAAAATCCTTACCTACAAAGAAATAAGAAGTTAACAGCAAGAGGGAAAAGGTATGCTTCTGGTTATGTATTTGACAAATGCTAAAATTACAAGACAATAGAGGAAAAAGAGCTGAGCTGAAAGAGAAATTCAAATGTGTTCTAAGCGCCTTCTGGGGTCCAAAGTGAAGAGGAATAGATGCTAGCGTAGAAAATAAATGCACTTTTTCAGAGGCATAGGTGGAAGGCAGGAAGTAACCTGGTGGAGAAGTTGGAGACCAGTTTTGCTGCTGAAGTTTTCCTATAGAAAAGACCAGACAGACACAGAGGCCTAGATGAACCCTATGGATGTCAAAGCAAGAATAGCACCCTCTCAAGTAACAAAGCAGATATGTGGCATCTACCTCAACAGTGTGAAGAAATAATATCCAGGAGCACACTCCTCTCACATCAGGCTTTCTGATGGAAACATAAGGATTATGTTTTATTCTCCCCCAAAAAATGCAGTCACCAAAGCAGAAGATGAAAGAAGAAGGTAGAAGCAGAAGGACCCATGGGTCCTGGGTTTCCAGACATGCAGGTTTCCCCAGTGAGTTCTAAGTAAGACTGCATCTTCTTTCCTTTTACTGTCATTTCACTATTTTATCATCACTTTTCCCTCCATTTTCTCTTATTCACAGTGCTATTTTTAAAGAGACACAGCCTGGAAATGTAACATTTTTGTAAAGGGGTTTTTTTTCCCATGTTTCCTTATGTGTCTATACAATTATATTGTTCCCCTCTGTATCTTCTTCATCCCTTCAGAGGTTTCCAGGACAGCCCTGAGAGACACTGTTGGGTTGCCCTGTGCAATGTTCTTTAAAACGGAAATGTTACAATGTTCTGTAAAACACAAAAGTTCAAAAACCCCATCTAGGAAAGTAGAAAATGTAGAGCACAAGACTCTCATTAGATCTACAACAGCTCTCAGGACTTTATGACCCACTGAAAATGAAATCACCCCTGGTTTTTTTTGATATGGGATTTCTGGTCTTTCCCTGCTTACCTCAGGGGAAATTTGTATCAGAATATGAATTTGAGCCCATCTCTCCCTGAGAGTTGTCTCTCCGTGAACCACTGCCCTTTAGTAACATATGATGTTCAGCACAAGGAAGAGGTTTGCATCTACATTGCCATTCATCCCCCTGCATTACCTGTGTTCTGCCAGATAAAAATGAAATGTTTAGCAGCAGAGATGGTATAATTTCTTTACTGTAAGTTTTACCAGTCATATGCATTTTTAGCAATTAAAAATTGCTGTCTTTTGTACCATGTATACCTTAGGCAATATGAGATCACTTTGTTTTAACCAAAGACCCCACCCAGATTATTACATGATAAACCAGGTTTCAGACAAGTCTAGTTTAAACTAGTCAAGCTTAAATAAAAAATCCTAACACAAACTGTCAGATTTGTTCACAGTAATTTTTCTGTGTGTTATTCAGGTTACAGTTCAATAAAAATTGTATAAAGCCAATATATGATAGCTAGGGTGATGCAACAGTTTTCTATCACCTAAGCATATACTATACTTAAATGCAAACAATTTTCTGTAGGAAAACATTTTTTAGGGCAGTTATAAGTCTCCAGGCTTTCATTCAGAATGAGTGTTAAGGACCATATTCCAGTAAATATCTGAATAAATAAGCACAACTAGCACTGAAATATGAATATTATTCAGTCCAATTTCCTTTGATTTTGACAGAACCAATTTTGAAAGTCACAAAGTAGATCACAGCGGTGTGTCACCTGATTGCATCTAATATAAATCCAGATAAAAGGTTGTATCATTTTTAATATATCAACTTACTTAGAATGCTTTTGGGCTGCTGACACATCAGCTGGATTGCGGTGATCAATAAAAGTAAAGAAAATGCTGAGATATTAGAATCTTTATAATTCCCCTAGTCAATTTTTCACACAGTACTTAGTACCCAAGTTTTATGTCTAAACTTGCCAAGCTAAAAATGTAATTCATATGATAATGAAATGTCAAATAAGTCTCGAGCTAGAGATCTAGATATTTAAAGTATCTGATTTCATTAAGAAGCCACTTCTTAAAGATATAAGGAATGATCAGATGCTCTACTCATCTTCTGTCAACATTCAAATAGAAGTGTATTTGTTTTACTAGAATTTAGCTCCCTTGTAATAAATCACACTCCAAGAGCTCTAACATCTAATTACCGATTACACTTATATAGTATATTATCCTGTAATGGAGATGAAGCCTATTAGATCAGACAGTTCACTGCAAGTTCAGATGCTGAAGAACATCAGTGATCAGATGCCTGGAAGGAGGAAAAAAAGTCCTGGTTTGCAGATGTTAAGCGTGTCCTGCAAGAACTGGACTGATTTGTAACAGACAATTTGTCTAATACACCTGTGTTTTTAGCCTGGAACCCATCTGGAATGTGAGCTGTGTTATAACTATCCCATATTGCCAGAGGGAAAATTGGGCCCTCTGTACACCAGGATGGTAAATCAAATCAAAAAGACACATCTTTACCCCTCTAGATGCAGGAAACCCTTCATTGAATTTTATTCCAACTTAAGCAATTTAATTTTAATTATTATAGCCAATGGAGAAAGAAAAAAAAAAAAAGGATGAGGTAGTTTTGTTCAAAATTAAAAAGGTGCTGGTACAGAATGCAACCCTACGATGTTTTGGTTTCCAGCACAGAATTCATAAAAACATTTCACACCTATGCAGCAACTACAAGAATTTAACATCGTGACAAATACTGCAACAAAAATGTAAGTTCAGTGACAACTACAGCAATGGAAAGAAGCATCAACATATCCAGGGAAATGTAACCAGATACTTGCAGCTTACAGGCATCCCCTCAGCTATTAATAGTCAGAATGATAACACAAACTGAGATATAGTTTCAATCCAAAGAAGTTGAAACTGTAAGAAAAGGAAAGTCTTATACGTAAGTATGCCAGTATGGGAACCTGCTTAGATTTCCACCTTATCATGGGAAAGTATAGGAATTACTGAGCTGACTTTACCTTGACACCCGAGGCTGCAGCCATGGTGGAACTGTTGGTCCTAAATGGAAAAACAACCAGAATATTCCTGGCAATTGAGTGGACTTCTTGTAGCATCACATCCAGTAGTTTCACTGGACATTCTCCAATACACATTTCTTTGAATTCCTGCAAATTGACATCATTCTTGTAGTCACAGAGTCCTTTTAATGCCAAAGTCTCGGAACATTTCAGAGAAATAGCTGATGAGCAATTATAATGTCTTAGCTCAGGGTCTCTGCTGCAGTGCTATGTGCTGGTGGCAGAACCTATGATACTATACATCTTTTTTTATAGAAGTCACATCCAAGCAATCACACGAGGTCATTTGATTCCTTACCTACATTCTTCCAACAAGAGGAATATTGAAAGTAGAGCCCCAAATTTTAGCTGGTCACCTTCTGTTATGTCGGACTCTGGTGCCCTTGTGAGATGGTGCATTTACAGGTCCTACAAAATGCTTGAGAACACACATATCCTCTTAAAAGTCTAACTGAAAAACACGCAAACCTTTCTGTCCCCAAAAGCCAACTGTATTATCATAGCACAATGCCTTTTCTTAGGCTAAAATATTTTATATTGCAAACACATAGATTATGATAGCCGTGGTAGCCACATAAAATATAATCTAATTTTAGCATCAACAAACCAATGTGGACATTATAAAATGAACTGGTCACCCTTCCACCTCATTTATTAACTGGTTTTGCTAACAGTGATGACAGAGAGAGATTTCTGCCTTTCATATCAAAATAGAGCTTGCATTGCTGCTGGTGAGAAAAGTCATTATTTCACCAGCAAGTAGTTTGACTGGATAACCACTAAAACACAAGAAACAGAAAGATCTGAATAGCTTAGAACATCTAGAGTAATTAGGATTCTTTCATCTAGAGGACTCATTGTTTACTCCTAACAAACAGAAGGAATTATTGATCCTTCATTCACTTTTCAGCTAATTAGATATCATTGCTCAGCTTCTTACTGATATGATGCTCTTTCTTCTGATTTATTGTATGCCCACCCTAATTAGCACTGGCACGAAAAAGCGTAGAAACAATCAACACTCCCACTAAGAAATTTTCAGCCCAACTTGGTGGAAGATAGGCATCCCCCTAGTACATCCTGTAAGATATCCAGACCTCTCTGTTGCTGCAAAGTGCTTGACATTACAGAAATTGGCTCACAGTCCATGTTCTATCGTCTGCTCCCATCAGGGTTAATACCAACCACAGAGACAGGAAAGGAAAAAAAAAAGCAAAAAAAAAAAAAAAAAAAAACAGAGGGGGAAGAAGAAGAAAAAAAGGAGAAAAGAAACCTTGAGGAAATGTACTGAATTTTGTATTTCAGGGATGGAGAGTCCATTTCAAAGTGACACTTCCCTGCAGTGAAAGAAAAATTATGTTCCTCATGTGCATAGGAGAAAAAAAAAAAAAAAAGCAAGTCTTGATTATTGCACCTTGTTCCAATTGTGTATGGATCAAAGGGGATAAACATTCAGGCTGTAACACCATTTGTTCACAAGCAGTATAAACACTACTGATACGGCACCGTCTGATCTCCAGCGTTCCATCTGCCAGCTGCAAGAACGAAAAAGGGAGAGCAATTAAGAATATTAATCAGGGCTTGAAGTGCTGCATGATTCATGATTCACATGAAGAAAGACCAAGATATATCAAAAGATAATGTGTTTACTTAAAATAAAATAGAAGCATGATTTCTTTAGTCCTGCATATTTAATGGAGTACATTTTTTTTCCCTGACTGCACTGAACTTTCCACCAAATCTCTTGCACTCACTTTGAATAGTCGAGCACTTAGCTCAATCTATCTCAGCCTAATTCAAGATTCTGATTACTGATTATTTAGAAGCACTGAGTTAACATTAGAGTATCAGCAGTTAGATTATTTCCCTGGTGATCTTCATTCTGGTATTTAATAATGTCATTTCATCCATTCCAATTAGACTTTTCTGCTAACAGGAAAAAAAAAAAAGGCAAAAGTTTATTTTAGATTTCTGGGTAAACTTACAGAGCGTAAGTGAGAATGTGATCCTTGCTGTGACATTATTTGGGAATATTGGCAAAACCACCCTACAAGTTTTATTGAGAAAGATACCTTTTCTGTAACAGGTGAGGTACTACTATGCAGAATTGTAGCTTCTGCTGAGGCATTGTCTCCCTGTGGATAGGTGAATAACAACACTGTAAAGATATTTAAAGTGCCTAAAGATGCAGATTGGTGCCTACTGGGATTTCATATCTCCGTCGGACACCTATGCATGCAGAAATCACAGTTTAAAATGTAAAGAAATAAAACATCTGTTCAGATACCCACCTGAGAAAACCAGCCTTTTGTGTGTACAGAAGCCTCAGAAGCAATCTAATACCATGCAGACAATCTTTTTTACTACCACTCACCAAGATAGGTGGCCTTCTTAATGTAACAGACATTTGAGACACAACAGACACTGCAAAGCATGGCTCTTCTGCACACATGGACCATGTCTCTAAGCTGAGGAAAAGAAAGGTCCAGTGCAATCTGTCCCAACCAGAAGTTTGGCTCCAGGTCAGCACAATCCCTCGTGCACATCAGGGAATTGGAGGAAAAGACTCCACCATGGAGACTGACCCCACTACACTCATGGAGGTTATTTACCGCACCTCAGAAAGTTGTCCTGCTTAAAAAGCTGCCATATCCAAAGCTGGGAAAGCGAAAGGCAGCCTGAACTCACTAGGGTACTTATCACAGCTGTTCCAGCAGTTGCAAACACTTCAAAATTAAGATCAGATTCCTGAGTTGAAGGTCTACAGTATTTTGATTCAGTCTCTTCTCCAGAAATAAGCAAGACTCAAGATTTTAAAGCATCAGGTATTTAAGGATGTGTCAGTCTGCAGAGTAAAAATGACAGAAATTATTTTATGCATTTACAAGGTAGCTGGTTTTGGTGGGGTTTTTTCCCTGGATTTTAGGTCATGCAACAGCTTGCACCTAACAAGAAATATTAAGACCACGTTGTGCACAATTTTCACTTAAAAAAAAGTCATTTCCTAGCTTTGAAGTAGGCAAAAAGGAGCATTTATGAAGTTAAAGAATCTTAGAAGAGAGGCCTTGTAAAAAGATTAACCTGTTAGAAGAGGATGATATGCTATCAAGCTCTGCAGTAGAAGCTTGATAACCTCAGGCTGTGTTTGAAACCATCCAAAAAGGGGCTTTAGATGATTTGAAACCATTTAAAGAAGGTCTGCATGCCATCTTTTGCAATAAAACAAGGACCTTGGCACTTGATGTCCTCTGTCATTAAAGGTCGAAGTATAACGTTAAGCAGGTTGAAACCAGATGGCACTCTAAAATTGAATATGTAGGTGGAAGAAAAAAGTAAGGATATCAGGAGAAAAGGACATGGTAAAACTTTTTGTTTGCAGACTCTGTGCCAGGGGAAAGATGATAGAGAGGGTACCACATGCATCTATATGTGCCATCTTTACAAATAATCAAAGCTATTTCCAAGAATACATAAAGTTTAATCCTACAAAATGCAAAATCAGCTGGGTATGCTGATTGCCTTATTCAGTTTTCTTCTTAGGAGGGGTTGAGCACCCAGATGGCCTCTTCTTTGCTCAAAGAAAGGAAACCTACATCAAATAGATGTGTTTCTCTTTTTATCGAAGTAAACATATTATAAAACAACCCTTTGGGAAAGTTCAATAAAGACTGAACAAGTAGCAAATTTGATGGTAAAATTCCCCTGTAATTCCTCTAGTAAAATTCCTTTCGGAGAGCTGGGGCTCTCTGAAAACAAACCATTGCTTTTAAATTCTCTAGTCACATTTTGTTTGCTGCACTTCCTGCCATTGCCTTCCTTATAGCCTCCAACTGAGGTCTGCATTAATGCCTTCTTCAACCACAGTAGAAGATGTCAACAAGTAAATCATTGCATGAGCTCAACGAGAAGCTGTGTCCAAGTGGATGCTGCTCATCTTCTGCCCTTCAACAGACAGAAACTTCCCTCCCCAGCACCGACTAATGATTTAAAACCTTAGGGCTAAGCGTGCCAAAGTAAAAATTCTGACCAACTAATCATTTAGAACAAACTTCTGTTCTGAGGTCACGTCAGAGAAACTTCACTCCCTGTCCCACAGCGTGGTTATTTGGGCTTGAAGACACGGACTGAGGAGACATTTTCTGTTTATGCCAAATTGTCTAGAGCAGGTAATCCAGAAAAGCTTGTACTATGCAAAATCAGGAGGAGGCTGTCTGCCATGTAAATTTTGACAAGTTCTCCAGTTCAGAAAGTCCCACATAATATATGGTATTTCTCAAAGTGAACTCTCCATTTCTATACACAGAGTAACTCTGCAATAATGCAGTAAATGGAAGCAAAATCTGCCTTAATTATTGATCAAAGAACAATGGCAACAAACTCCCATTTAGGAATTAAATCTCAAAGCTCTTTATATTTTGAATGTCTTTATTTTCTGTACAACTGTTTTGTGTTTTCTTCTTAAACAGGTCATAGAAATACAAGAGGATACGGATCTAACAAGCTCCGATTGTAGGAGAGTGTCCTGACTTCCCATCTGCAGACAGGGGCCTTAATGGCAGTTTGAGATAGAAAGGATTTCTTATGCCATTATCAAGATCTTTTCTGGCAGCAGCTTTCATAGCACTGTCAGATTAGAGTCCTCCTCATTAACTGTCAGCCGCTATCTGTTTTTCAGTAGGAGAGAAGAGAAGGAGGGAATAATAATCCTCATATATACTGGATGGCCTCTAGGAGAGAAATGTCACTTAATGACATTTGTACAGAAGATAATGCCAGGCAAAATAAAGGGCAGGAGGGATTTTTTCTTTTTCTTTTTTTTTTCTCCAGAACTCCTGGAAGAAATGTTTGTTACCGTTCTCTCTCAAATTGGCTTTGCAAGTGACTTGGAGGTTTTGTGTCAGAAATTACTCATAGATCACTGGAGGGATAAAAGAGCCCCATTTGCAGTCCCAAGCATACTAGAATATCTTCCTTTGTGCTTTGTGACTGACAGCAGCTTCCTTTTGTCCTCAGGCACCGGACAAATTAAAAGACAATCCTGGTCCCTGTGTTTTCCTTCTGATTACTGTGCACGGGCTCGCTCTCAGCTGTGTCAGACTGTGCTATTACTGCCCCTCAGCTCCTTTTCTCTAGATGAAGGGGGAAAAAAAGAGAACTGTCTAAAGGGTGGGGTTTTTTAGGAGACTTTCCTTTCTCTGAAGAAAGTTATTATGAGCGCTGGCTGGCAAACCTTTGAATTCAGTGTATCCTTTGTACTCTGGCTGCTCCAATCATCCAGGAACAAACCTGATTTGGTGTGTCTCCTTCCAGGTTTTCTTTCCACCATAGAATTCTTGTGTTTCTCTGCCTCAGAAAGTACCTAGAAATACCAAATTAAAATTTAAAGATAATTAGAAAAGATCAGGAGCAAATTTAACAGGAACAACATCTTTAAAACAGTACCTGCACATAATTTATCTTTTTCATCATTTATCTTTTAATAAAAGATATAAGAATATACACATAATTTATCTTTTTCTTTTTTTTCCAATGATCTTATTTCTTAGGACAGCTGAAAAGTCCCCCCTACTCTGCACATGGACAGCAGAATTATTCATGGAAAAGGTATGCAAAGGCCACAGCCAACATCATGGCTTTCTAAAATCACCTTCACTGATTTCACCCAGCCTTGCAGTAGAGACAAAGCGGACAGCTGGGGAAGATAACAGCAGCAGAGCTTAAGGAGGTTCCAGCAAAAGATTCAAGGCATAAAGTTAGACAAACTATCACCTGCAGTAGCAAATTCTGTGCTGCATCTATCTTCATAGTTCTCGGAAGTAAAGTAACTCATAACACGCCTCATACGGTCTGACAAAACCTTGTTGTTTTGCACATGGAGTCCGGTTGTCATATGTATGGGAGCTTTTTGCTTTGTCTGTATTCAAAGGTTTGCAGCACACTTTGCAAAACAGATGTTGTTATATTTCTTGACAAGCCAGGCCTTAAATGTAAGCTCTTTTAGTCAACAGTTGCAACATGATAGGAAATATATTTTTCTCCTTTTTCTTTTCTTATCTTGGACAGCATTTGTTCTTCTTTTTCCTCAACAGTCCTGTCTGAAGCTTCTTGTTCAGTCCATGTTTTGATCTCCATGTGAAATCTGCCCAAGACAGACGTGCTCACAAATCATAGCAGAGATTGTCTGTGTCCTTGCAAGAGCAGAGAGAACATGAGCTACATCACTGGCATTTCTTATAATCGACTTCACACACTTCCTTGGCTCCCCTCATAGATGCATGCGAGTCTAGGCTATGCCATAGGAAGCCTAACCATGGTTACTTACTGTATTAGGAGGTAAAAGCCTGTCGTGACAATTTGCAAGTTTGAAGAAAATTTCTTAAATTACTAAGAAACATACTTCTACTAAGAGGAGTTAAAAAAAAAAAAAAAAAAAAAAGCCAACACAATATCTTCAGTCTTAGATTGCATGGGAAAATAGCCTAATGGAAATTAAACTGAAAGGAAAAAAAAATTAAAGGAAAATACAGATCAAGTTACATTGAGATATTTACCTTGTAGCTTACTACCTTGCCAATTACCCATGTTATATTGCAAGTGCACTCAAAGAAAAAGAGAGAAACAATGGGAAGTCCAGCAGATAATCAAGAACCTTGACTATGACAGCCAAAACCAATACTGGATGTGCTTGGGGACATCACATCACACTCCTGCTGCTGGACCAACCTAAAGACCTTGCGGAGACGGTTGTGAACACAGGGATTAAAGACAGCCATGGAGGTGGCTCATCCACGAAGCACCAAGGAAGCGCACCATGGTGCTTGGTCCCAGACAGTATAGGCAATAGTTGGCCTGAGGATTTTGCCAAAAGACTGATGGCCCACACTGAGGGGAAGAAGCAGCTCATCAGCTGAAACAGAAACTTGATCTTGGAGTTAATCCTATACAGAAATAGCTATCATCATGGTTTTCAGTTAGTTCTGTGCATCTGTTTCTAAACCTAATAACCCCATTGTAAACTGTTGTAATACATTCTGACCATGCTTGTACTTCCATATTTCTCTGTTGTTGAAAGCAATTGCCCATTAACCAGTAAACAACAAAGCATTACATTCCTTCTCCTAGCAGTCTTTGAAAATAGTCCTGTGCCCTTCTCTGGAACTTAATATATAAGTTTCATGGGTACCCAAAGGGAAGGGAAGGCCTTTCTCACTGAGCAGTATGAGCTGGGTAGGTAACACCAGGTGTCAGTTATAAAGAGATGTTTTCCAGTGACAAATATTAGCCAGAGACAAGCAGAAGGAAAACAGGAACAGGAAAACGGAACCTTAAGGACCTCCTGCAAGTTTGCAACGGTTATCTGAATCATCATTTTTCTTCCCTTCAGCTGGAGGGAGAATGTGATTTATTAATATTAATATACTACCCTTGATGGTGGCAAGACCAGCCTACACAGACAGAAAGAGGCCCTCACTTGGACAGCATTTATATACTACAGCATAGGAAATGATGCTCCCGACCATAAATAGACTCTTAATTGCCATAAGCCTGAAGGGATGTGAGGGAAAATTCCTTGAACTCCCTCCAATCAAGATACTATAGTGGGTTCATCACAGATTCATGACTTGAGAAAATAGAAACTTAGCACCTTTGACCACTGACCATCTACTGGAAAAACCTGGAGACCCTGAGGAGTCTAAAATACATCAAACTTAGGAGCAATTCTGAGCATACCAGAAGACAGATTTATTTGTCAGAGTAAGTTTTAGAACCTTTAAAATTTAAACTGCACTTTTTTCAACAGGAGCTGTAAGATGAGAAACAAAGGCATCAGGGACTCAAGAAGAAACAGTATCTTGAAAAGGCAGCTCTATTCTTATTAAAAGTCAGCAATTGTGACTATCAAGTTACCCAAATGAAAAAAATACAATTGTAAATATCTTAACCTCTGAAAAAGCTAAAAAAAGGAAGAGGGTTATTGCAAAAATGTTAACAGATAACAGCATCCACAAAAAAAAAGGAGTGCTGTAAATCAAGCGACATATCATAAATCTATGCAGACAATTTATGAAAGCCTTGCTGAAAATCAGTGTGTCATTCCCTTCATTCCAATGTCACCATTACCCTGCAAATATAGAACAGTTAGAGCTAATTTTTCCAGCAAGAAAAAAAAAAATTGTGGCCTCAGAGCATTACTAAGAAAATATGACAGATTGGATAGAATTAGGTTAAGGGGAAAAATAAACTCTAGAGGGCAAAGCCTATGCAAGCTTGTAATAAAAACATGCAAATCTCAAAAATTGCACTGGGACTGGACCCTCACTTCAGAATCTCGGGGCTGTTGCAACTGAGTGCCGTAATTTTGCATTAGTCAAAAAAAGAGATTTCTCTCATCTTACACCATAATTTGGCTCCAGTAAAAAGAAAATTGCATGGCCTGTGACTGAATCAACTTTGGGAGTGTGGATTTCAGAGAAACCCAGATTCCATGCCATATGAATGATGTATTCCTCATTGTGTGCATCCCACTACTCTGGCCCCTCCATGCCCAGAGTTCCTTTTAGATCTAAACTTCCATTTAGAATTATTTACATTGAAAGAGCTGCAGTTTTCTGATTGTTCAATCTTTATGACAAACATATAATGAGCAATTTTTTTTCACTAAACTTGGTACAACTCCTATGACCATCTGAAAACTGATTTACAATATCACAGATTGGGCAACATAATCATGGTAGCTAAAGATAATAAATAATTATTGTTGCCATCTGGACGCTTTGAGAAGCGTCCTTCTGAAGTTTGTACTTCAGTTTCTACTGGAATAGAGCTGGTACAAAAGTAAACAACAACAACAACAAGTTAAATTTACATTAACAGAAGAATAGTTGCTAATTTGGAATCTACAAGGGGAAGCACTGACATTAATTTAAATGCAATTGACACAGAAATATTCATGAAATTTTGTAGCTATTTTTTAGCTTGTCAAGTATATTGATATAGTAGAATAGTTTCCTGATTATCAGTAATTCTACTTGCAACAGTACACACCCCATCATCTGAGAGACAAGGGTTTGTTTTGATACCTTTTCCCTACCTCTATGAATCCAGTTATCCTTAAAGCGGACAGGTGCAGCGTGTATTTAGTGTATTTCCCCACATTGTTACCTTAACCGTGGTTTTCAGGACAGACCGATAATGCCATACAAAATGTTTAGGCCACCTTGAGCTCATGGGCAGGGCATGCTCATGGCCCTGCCCTGACACACATCACTGGGCAGCAGCCCACTGCTGTTAGTCACACACCACAGCACCCGTGAGCAGCTAATGAGTGAGTGACAGCCTGGGAAACAGGCAGAGGTGGCCTTTTCTTTTGCTGTTCTATGGCTACCCCCTGCAGGCAAGGAAGATGCAACCTTTGGCTTCCAAAAATAGAGGTGTCTGGGGAGTGGCATTCAGGATTGTGAGAAGGGATTCACCCAGTGCTCCTCACAGCCATAGCAGATGTCTCTGGGGCATCAAGCAAGCAATAGAATGAACTTGCTCCCAGTGGGAAGGTCCAGAAATTTGCCACAGCTATGGGAAAGTCCATTTTGAGGGAAACAGTGGAGGGAAATATGAATTTTTTCGTAGCCTTATCAACAGGTTTAAAAAAGATCATGGGAGAGATATTAAGTGTGCAGGGCACACTCTTGTTCCACTAAAACAGCAACCAGATTTCTGTCCCCGCACATTGGTTTTATGACTGTCAGCACAGTGCCAATTTGCCATAGAAAGGCTGATCAAAGACCATAACTTCAGAAAATATTTTCATAAAACAGGCTAATTCCCTGTTATGGCTGTTTATTCCATGGGGGTTCACCAAAACAGTGAGTCATCATTAGCCCTCCAATTTATTTCAATTACTCGATCAAATGCAGCATAAATAATCCAATTAGTATATTCTAATTCAAGCAGGCCCACATAATGGTCTGTAAAAAAAAAAAAAAAAATAATAAAGAAAAGAAAAGAAATGAAGAAGAAATGAAGAAGAAGAGAGAGAATCCTGCCTGGAAATAGCACACTTTGAGTGAAGTGCTATTTGGCTCTGATTTTGCTAGGATGACATTTGAATTGCTGTGAGCTTTCACAAGTAGGGCATTGCAAAGTTAAACTTCTGTTAAACCAATGTAATGCCTTGGTACTCTCTCGATTGAAAACATGCCTCCTCCCGAGCCCCCTCACAGATTCCTCTCTCTTGTACACAATGTTAATTTTGTAATCAATACCTGTAATGGAAGGCTCTGTCTCCGGAACAAGCAGAGAGTGGGCAGTGTAATGGTTTGATCATGTTGGGCATAATCAGTTTCCTTTGTAAAAAGAAACAGGTTCTCACTCCAATACTTATTTCATTTCCACACTGTTCGTAGCAAAACACGAGCTGCAAACTCTGTTTAGGCAGTAGCTTTCAAATTTGAATTGCAGTGCAAGGAAATGAAGCTTGGGAAAATCCAACTGGTTGTAAGGTCCAGCACTGTCCCGTCCCTGGGCTGAACTGAAGTCCGTGAGCACTAGGGTAATAGAAAGGGGATTAAACTCACCCTGCCTTGCACTGCTTCAGACTCAGTCCCTGGGAACCAGACTTAGTTTTGGATGCAGGACAGGAACAGAGCCTCCTGCATCAGCTGGGAGAGGCTGACACCCTGCAGACCCCTCACTTCTGACCACCTCTGCTCACCTCACAGGATCCAGACCCACAAGTTCCCCTGGCCATCTCACCACAGCCTCTGGATTGCCTGGGAAGAAAGGGAGAAGAAACCTTTACCAGGGCAAACAGTGGAGATAGTGAGCCAGGCAAAGGCTGGTTGTTGCACCCAATGGAGAGAGGAGAAATAAGGAGTCTCCTGAAACTGCAGCGCCCAAGCCAGGGGTGCCCAGCACTTCTTGGGAGGAGGTGCCACATCATGTGCCATAGGGTATTTAGGGTATAGGGAGGAGGTGCCACATCATGGGCCATAGGGTATTTATTTCACTGAATTTCACTGAATTTTTAGAGTTGGAAGGGACCATAGAGATCATCTAGTCCAACTCCCCTGCTGAAGCAGGATTGCACACAGCATGTTAGAGCACGTTACTCAGGACTGCATCCAGGCGGGTCTTGAAAATCTCCAAAGGAGGGGACTCCACAATGTCCCTGGGCAGCTTGTTCCAGAGCTCTGTCACCCTTGCTGTGAAGAAGTTTTTTCTCATATTTGAGTGGAACCTCCTATGTATTATGCACGTGTTGTACAAAGGAGGTTGTCTTTAAAGAATAATTACGGTGTTGATTACAGCAGAAGAGGAAGGGGTTGGGCCGTTACAGAAGAGAAAGTGGGACCCAAATTAAAGCACCAAAGAAGCTCTGTTCAGCTTTAAGTGGGAGTTGTCACCCCAGTCACCCCTCAGTGCACACTAAGAAGATTTTATTTCTTTGCTTCCAATCTTTTTAGGTGCAAATCAGCTCTTTGGCCTCCCTGAGGGCTCCCCAGGGCACCCATCTACTCCTCTTGCTTTCCTTACCCATGCCAGCAAGTCCAACAAGGCTGTCCCAGGGGTGTAAAGCAACAGGCAAAGCTCAGCAGCCCCTGCACTGGTGATGGTATTTTCACACACTCTGGGTGCAGGTTTCCACAGCTGCAAGGCACAACGATGTACTGATTGCACAGCAATGGTAAAATGAGCTCCTTACTCTTGCCAGAACAGCTACCTCACCTCTGGTGGCTAGTGACAAAAGCCAGTAACACAGACTAGTGTCCAACACTCACTTTTTAGGGAGCTGTTTAATTTACAGGTTTTCAGACAACTTTTATGTACTTCACACTGCTCGCTTAGAGTCAGGATTTCATTCTATTTGAGTCAATGAGAGTATTTTTACTCATATCAGAGGGCAATGTTTCAGTCATGTAGTAGAATCACAGAATCATAGAATTCTATAGGTCGGAAAGGACCTTTCAGATCACTGAGTGCAACCATCAATCTAACACTGACAAAACCATCACTAAACCATGTCCCTCATCACCACATCTACTCGTCTTTTAAATATCTCCAGGGATGGAGATTCCACTACTTCCCTGGGCAGCCTGTTTCAATGTTTGATAACCTTTTCAGTGTAAAAATTTTTCCTAATATCCAATCTAAACCTCCTTTGGCACAACTTGAGGCCATTTCCCCTTGTTCTATCGCCTGTTACTTGGGAGAAGGGACCGACCCCCACCTCTCTACACCCTCCTTTCAGGGAGTTGTAGAGAGTGATAAGGTCTCCCCTCAGCCTCCTTTTCTCCAGGCTAAACAACCCCAGGTCCCTCAGCCACTCCTCGTAAGACTTGTGCTCTAGACCCTTCACCGGCTTCGTTGCCCTTCTCTGGACTCACTCCAGAATCTCAATGTTTTTCCTGTAGTGAGAAACCCAAAACTGGACACAGAACTCAAGGTGGGACCTTGCCAGTGTCATATACAGGGGGACAATGACTTCCCTAGTCCTACTCACCACATTATTTCTGATACAGACAGTAGGTCTATCTCTAAGGAGTATCAGATAATTTATGACAAAAACCTGCACTGCATTTACTGGAAGAAGAAAGAGATGGATGCCTACAGAGCTATTGCACAGGGTTCCCCCTTAATGTCCTTGATGCTGAGGGTAGATCTACCAGCGTAATGCAATACCACGTGGAGCTGCTCAAAATAACTGCGCAGCAGAATGAATATACTCACTGCCATGGAGATCTCTGCTTCATCTAATTAGCACTGCTGAGAAACAGGGCTTATTAACCTGGGCAGAGCGCCACAAAATCACAGCTACCCTGCTTCCAGCACTTCAGCGAACTCATTAGTGCTGTCCTGGGCATAGTTGTACAGAAGTGAATTTGTGAATGAAGACCTGTAGAAGGGAAGCCATCTGATAAATGCTGCAGCTCTCTGTGGCCCTGATTAGAAGTCGTTCAGAAACTGGGAGGTGGGGGGCCACAGACGTTGTGAGTCGAAGTCTTACGCTGCATGTAAGTTTTGCAAAATGGAGGGCTTCTTCTCCCACCTCCCCTGGCATGAGCAGGATACTCCCAAGAATTATTTGCCACAACATGTAGATCCCGGTGCAAGCTTCTTGTGCTTTCACATGATGGCACAAAAAGATCATCCGAGGTTTCCTGCATCACCAGAGGAAAAAACCTCCCTCTAATAGACCATTTTGCCTTCCTAATGATCAGCATTATCTAATAGTGATAGCTGATCTGAAAACAGAAACAAAGAAATACCGTGTCTGTTCTCATTATAGCCACTGAAGTAGTTGTGGTCCCATTTCATGGAAGGAACATGTAGGTGATAATAACCTTACCAAAATGAAATTAAATGGTGCTGCCACTAATTCCATTTAATGCTCTAACAGCATCCAAGTTAGATGTGCTTATTAGTTCATAACATTGCTGGTTATAGTTTTTAATCTCAGATAAATCTCTCCACAATTTGGAACTAATATAATGAGCCAGTAAGAAAACAACACACTTCGTAAATAAATGTTCTTAATGACAATCATGTGTGTGCCATGGCAGCAAACTGCCCAACACTTTTACCCTTTTGTGACTTCCTCCTTATTCATTGTATGCTCTTATATCTCTCTATAAATAAGATGCCATATCACTTTTACTCTATTTTAAAGGAACTTTAGGGGAAATCAGGTTGTTTGGACATATTGCATCATTTCTTGAAGACTGTTGAGATGTTCTGAAATTTCAACATGCATTTATTCCGGAGTAGCTCATCTGGACATCATTCAGAGATGAATAAGAGGGTGAAAAAAATCAGTCATAATGAAGATTAATCTTTGCAGTAAAGTGATGCTGTCAACAAAATTAACTGCTTTCTGACACACTTTCATTTGTATGAGCTAACTTTGAATTTTGGAGAAAAAAAGAAAAAGGAAGCCATGGTTTTCTCCATGTTTTTGTCTAAGAAAAGGGTGTATGTAGAAAAAGAAAATCAACCTTCTAGAGAAGCAGTCCATTGTGTACAAAGGCAATAAATTAGTAGGAAAGTTAGTGTTATTGACAAATATCAATAGCATTACATCAAAATAACTTTATCAAGAGGCCTTTAGTACTCCCAGCACCAACAAAAAGATACAGAGAACAAAACACAAGTTTTGACAGCAGTGCTAAAAGAACTAGAATTCTTCAGGGTCACAGGATAGAAAACCTTAAAATCGCAAAATAATTAAGACATCATTTCCAGGGAAGAACAACTCAAACTCTTCATTTCACTACTCAAAACAATATGTCTAGGTGATCAAAGAGTAAAAAATATATTATTCTTTTGATTTTCAGTGAGCTTCAGCTACCCACAATATATCAACAACAATCAACTTTTTTTCTTATTTTCAATGGAGACAGCCAGTTCCACAGGTAACTGAAAATGTCAGAAAGCCACCAGGAATTCAGGTCTTCAAAAAACTGCTGTTGACTGTAGCTAACTTCAGCAAGACTGAAAAATGAGATTCATCTCCAAAACTTGGTTGGAAAGGGGTCATTCACAGGTCAGAGAGACAAAACAAGAGGCTTGTGTTGTAATGTCCTGTGGCTAGATTCCATCACTATCTTCAAATCACTTATTCAGCTGACTGATAGCATTGCATCTGTAATGATCTGCATAAGTGAGTTAACGTTTGTAGGAAGTTGTATCTCTTAGTAGATCTTAAATGCTGAAAACAACAGAGAAAGTTTTCAGTCGTACATGCTTATCTGAGGTCAGTTGTTTCATGCTTCCTTACCTGTACTTAGCTTTTATAAACTTGCATTTTTGACTGAGAAAGAACTTGTGTCATTTTTTCATATTTTATCTGTTGGTCTCCTCACAGACCTTGACTTCTTTAACTCTAAAATCTAAGAAATTTTGTCCCTTCCCATAACCATATTTCTGAGCATAATGACTCCTTGGTCCATCTTGTCCAAACTGGATTACTGCAATTGAATCTGACGACAAGTCACAGAATCACAGAATCGTCATGGTTGGAAAGGACTTCTGAGATCACGGATTCCAACCATACACACACACACAAAAAACCCTACAATCTCGGCCAATAGAGCAAGCCACTAGAGCATGCCCTGAAGGGCCACATTTACTCATTTCTTAAATACCTCCAGGGATGGTGACTCCACCACCTCCCTGGGCAGGCTCTTCCAGTGCCTGACCACTCTCTCAGTAAAGTAATTCTTCCTAATATCTAATCTAGACCTCCCCTGCTGCAACTTCAGACCATTTCCTCTGGTCCTGTCATCATTCACTTGGGAGAAGAGGCCAACACCCACCTCTCTACAACCTCCTTTCAGGTAGTTGTAGAGGGCAATGAGGTCTCCCCTCAGCCTCCTCTTCTCCAAACTAAACAAGCCCAGTTCCCTCAGCCTCTCCTCACAGGACTTGTTCTCTAGACCCCTCACCAGCTTGGTGGTTCTTCTCTGGACACACTCAAGAACTTCAATGTCCTTCTTGTAGTGAGGGGCCCAGAACTGACCATAGTACTTGAGGTGAGGCCTCACCAGTGCTGAGTACAGAGGCACGATGACTTCCCTGCTCCTCCTGGCCAAATAACTATTCCCTATACAAGCCAGGATGCCGTTGGCCTTCGTGGCCACCTGGGCACACTGCTGGCTCATGTTAAGCCAGCTGTCCACCAGCACCCCCAGGTACTTTTCTGCTGGGCAACTTTCCAGCCACTCTTCACCAAGCGTGTAGCATTGCCTGGGGTTGTTGCGGCCAAAATGCAGGACCTGGCACTTGTCCTTATTGAATCTCATACAACTGGCCTTGGCCCATTGATCCAACCTGTCCAGGTCCCTCTAGAGGGCCTTCCGACCCTCAAGTAGACCAACACTCCCACCTAGTTTGGTGTCGTCTGCAAACTTACTGGGGGTGCACTCAATCACCTCATCCAGATCATCAATAAAGATAGTAAACAAGACTGACCCTAAAACCAAGCCCTAGTAACACCACTGCTGACTGGCTGCCAACAAGATTTCATCCCATTAATCACAACTTTCTGGGCATGGCCATCCAGCCAGATTTTTACCCAGCGAAGAATACATTTGTCTATGTTATGATATGCCAGCTTCTCCAGAAGAATGCTGTGGGAGATGGTGTCAAAGGCCTTACCAAAGTCCAGGTAGACAACAACCACAGCCTTACCCCAATACAGAAGTTGGGTCACATGGTCATAGAAAGAGATCAGGTTGGTTAGGCAAGACCTCCCTTTCAAAAACGCATGCTGACTGGCCCTGATCCCTTGGCTGCCCTGCACTTACCACAGCCTTACCCCAATACAGAAGTTGGGTCACATGGTCATAGAAAGAGATCAGGTTGGTTAGGCAAGACCTCCCTTTCAAAAACGCATGCTGACTGGCCCTGATCCCTTGGCTGCCCTGCACTTGTCGTGAGAGCTCACTCAGGATGATCCTCTCCATGATCTTTCCTGGTACTGAGGTCAGGCTGACAGGCCTGTAGTTGCCTGGATCCTCCTTCTGGCCTTTCTTGTAGATGGGCATCATGTTAGCCACCCTCCGGTCATCTGGTACCCACCCTGTTGACCAGGATTGTTGATAGATGATGGGGAAAGGCTTGGGGAGTTCTCCCGCCGGTTCCCTGAGTACTCTTGGGTGAATCCCATCCAGCCTCATAGACTTACGTGTGTCTAGGTGCAGAAGCAGATCATTAACTACTTCTTCCTGGATTATGGGAGGGTTGTTCTGCTCTCCATTCTTGTCTTATGTTACATAACCTAGGTCCCCAGGAAACACCTACAGTCTATCTCAATAAATGATGTCATGACAATGACAGCAATGACTTTAGGCTCTGATTATTTCAGTGTTTCTTTTAGCAATATCAGATCAATAAGGGCAAATGCAGACCTGTGAATCATCAGATTTATGTCCAGCTCCAGGAAACGGAGATTACAGAGCTCAAAACAATGTGCAAAACAACTGGGAACAAAACACAAGACCTCCTGGATCTTACTGACATACAAGAACTCCAAAAGATAATGGAAGAAAAATTCACAAAGAACTGTTGCAGATACTTATGCCATGTAAGTTTCTGAATCATAGGTGGCTGCAAGGCTGCAGGCTTCTTGTCTTTTCTTACTGTTGCTATTGACCATTGTCAAACACGGGGTGAGCAGCCAGATTCACCTCTGATCTGGCACAGCACTGCCACCTTTATGTCTTAAATTGAGAAAGAAAACAGCACAAATCCCAAACGTGACTATGGATGGAAAGCCTCTCTCTTCTTTGCAGTCTTTCCAGGTAAGAGTGACACTAACAGCTACATCCACCTCAGCGGTCCTCTCCAGCCCTGTGTGACTTTGTAACCATGCTGCTTCCTTTCACTCCAGAGGCTTTCAAAGAAGTGCAAAGCACATCAACTACAAACTACTTTTTATTGATGACCATAATTTAAAATAAAAACAAAACAGAAACCCTGTCAGTAATACTACTGAAAAAAGGAGAAAAAAAGATAAAGTCTTTATAAAATTGCCCAGCATGTTCACTTCAGCTCAAACTCTGTGTCGATATGCGGCGGGATAATATCCCTGAGTAGTTTTGAATTGCTTGTGACAAAGGCACTTTTCTGCCAGTTGGTACTGTTATTCTTGTCACTTATCCTGTCTCCCTGTTCTTCTCATGCAACAAACAATGCCTGTCACTTCTCTACCTCTTTCACAACAGTTTGTTTCTTTTTTCAGGATACTCAAAAAAGTTCCTAAACAACTTTCTGAACAGTTTTTTGCATAATTTTCAGCAGTTTGGGGACAAGACATTGGGAACCAAGGCACTTTTTTACTCCCTATGTACTAGTTTATCAGGACACAGATATTCTTTTGTCAGGCTTTAAAGTAAGGCTCAGAGAGTGGTAGGAAATAAAAAAGGGGAAGAACAGAGTTATATAATTTGCATTAACAGTATGAATTTGATCTTTGCATTTCAACCTTTTCTCTGTCTCTATAGGTCATAAACAATCCAATTAAAACAGAACTGTCTACCTGAGTAGCACCTAGCATAGTGAGCTATGATCTCTGGCTCTGGCTTCTGTGGCTTCATAGCACATTTTCCCACTGAAGACCTGATTGTCATAGAATCATAGAATGGTTAGAATTCGAAGGCACCTTAAAGATCATGGAGTTCCAACCCCCTGCCATGGGCAGGGACACCTCCCACTAGACCAGGTTGCTCAAAGCCCCATCCAACCTGGCCTTTAACACCTCCAGGGATGGGGCATCCACATCTTCCCTGGGCAACACGTTCCAGTGTCTCACCACCCTCACAGGAAAGAATTTCTTTCTAGTATCTAATCTAAATCTCCCCTCTTTCAATTTAAATCCATTACCCCTTGTCCTGTCACTATATTCCCTGACAAAGAGTCCCTCCCCATCTCTTCTGTAGATCCCTTCAGGTACTGGAAGGCCATTATGAGGTGTCCCCAGAGCCTTCTCTTCTCCAGGCTGAACAACCCAAACTCTCTCAGCCTGTTTTCATAGGAAAGGTGCTCCAGCCTAAATAATTTTCGTGGCCCTCCACTGGACCCATTCCAACAGCTCCATGTCCTTCCTGTGTTGAGGACTCCAAAGCTGGACACATTACTCCAGGTGGGGTCTCACGAGCACAGAGTAGAGGGGCAGAATCACCTCCTTCAACCTGCTGGCCATGCTTCTTTTGATGCAGCCCAGGATGCGGTTGGCTTTCTGGGCTGCCAGTGCACGTTGCCAGCTCATGTTGAGCTTCTCATCCATGAGCACTCCCAAGTCTTTCTCCTCAGGGCTGCTCTCCAGCCATTCTCCGCACAGCCTGTATTTGTGCCTGGGATTGCCGTGTCCCACATGCAGGATCCTGCACTTGGCTTGGTTGAACTTCATGAGGTTTGCATGGGCCCACCTCTCAAGTTTGTCCAGGTCCCTCTGAATGGCATCCCTTCCCTCCAGCGTGTCAACCATGCCACACAGCTTGGTGTCGGCAGCAAACTTGCTGAGGGTGCACTCTATCCTACTGTCCATGTCTCCAGTGAAGATGTTGAACAGCACTGGTCCTAGTACCAACCCCTGAGGAACACCACTCATCACTGGCTTCCACTTGGACATTGAGTCATTGACTACAACTCTTTGAGTGCGGCCATCCAGCTAGTAAATAATTTTCGTGGCCCTCCACTGGACCCATTCCAACAGCTCCATGTCCTTCCTGTGTTGAGGACTCCAAAGCTGGACACATTACTCCAGGTGGGGTCTCACGAGCACAGAGTAGAGGGGCAGAATCACCTCCTTCAACCTGCTGGCCATGCTTCTTTTGATGCAGCCCAGGATGCGGTTGGCTTTCTGGGCTGCCAGTGCACGTTGCCAGCTCATGTTGAGCTTCTCATCCATGAGCACTCCCAAGTCTTTCTCCTCAGGGCTGCTCTCCAGCCATTCTCCGCACAGCCTGTATTTGTGCCTGGGATTGCCGTGTCCCACATGCAGGATCCTGCACTTGGCTTGGTTGAACTTCATGAGGTTTGCATGGGCCCACCTCTCAAGTTTGTCCAGGTCCCTCTGAATGGCATCCCTTCCCTCCAGCGTGTCAACCATGCCACACAGCTTGGTGTCGGCAGCAAACTTGCTGAGGGTGCACTCTATCCTACTGTCCATGTCTCCAGTGAAGATGTTGAACAGCACTGGTCCTAGTACCAACCCCTGAGGAACACCACTCATCACTGGCTTCCACTTGGACATTGAGTCATTGACTACAACTCTTTGAGTGCGGCCATCCAGCTAGTTCCTTACCTGCTGAGTGGTCCATCCATCATATCCATGACTTTCCAATTTTGAGACCAGGATGTCATGTGGGACAGTGTCAAATGCTTTGCATAAGTCCAGGTAATTGACGTCTGTTGCTCTGCCCTTGTCTATCAATGCTGTGGCAATATCATAAAAGGCTACCAGATTTTTCAGGAATTGGTGAAGCCATGTTGTGAAGCCACTTGCCTTAGCAGAGATTCCAGTAGGATCTCTCCAGGATCTTGCCAGGCACAGAGGCAAGACTGACTGTCCTCAGTAAAAAGATACATTTTTTGTCAACATCTATATCAATCCTAACCTCAAAATATTCCCACTCTGTGCTACCTACCTAATTTACAGAGGAAAATCCCTCTATTTTAGTCTATTTTTCCTGTGGAAATGAAACTAGGTGTTTAGCCTGTGTGTTTCTCTGAACACCTTTCTCAACATTGGAATCTACAGGTTGATTTTAATGCAATTTGACATCAGTCTGAAAGATAATTAGGTTTCTACAAATAAATGGATGGCCAGAAGCAAAGAAAAGGACCTATTCATGCCCCAGCTAAAGGGAAGTCCAGAAGATTATAGGCATGAGGATATATGCCTCGAATAGAGACCAGAGAAAAAAGGTTGACATTAAGTTCTTCTTTTCTTACTTCTCGCATCTCCCTTCCCTTGAACAGTCAAAAGATACAAATCTTAAGGACACCAGGCCTCAATATTTCCAGTGCTTATAAAAATACTCTGCTGCTTTTTTCTTCAGTTAGCATTGCACAGCCCAGCACTCAGCACCCAGCAACAGGAGAAAGGGATAATATATATTTCGGTTGATGCTTCCCTATATATATAAAAATATATTTATATAAACCATTAAATCCTATGGATGATCTATGAATTAAAGTTATCATAGATAGACCAGTGCAGTTGCTTCCGCTATTTACTTGTCTTCTGTTTGTGGAAGTGGATCTCAGTTGCTCCCAATCTTGTAGCTGTCCTGTAATATGAGCAGTAAATTGATGGTGATTACAATTATGCATGAAGTTTCAGCACGCTGTTTATAGACTAAGCTGCTGGTATTGGCAAATCACCTTTCTTCTTGTAAGGAGGTGAATGCAATATAAGTTGCAGAAGCTTTAGAAAGTTTCAGAAAGTTCCGCCTGAAGATTCCCACGTTGATTTACTTTGGTATTAAAGCTTTAGTTTTACTTACATGAAAACTAAAATGGAAAATCCTGCAAGCTGTTGCTTGTATGAATATCACTTATTTTTCTTTTTCAATTATTTGAATGACTCACAGGCAATTGGTAACCTGTGCCAGAACAAGGATTTCTATATGCCAGATTGTGCATTATTAATTTACGCAGAGTACCATTTACTCACATAACTAGTCATGCTGATTTCAGGAGTACTACTCACAGGAGTAAAAGCTACTCTGTTAACAGACTTCTAAATTCCTATCCCAGGAGTATCATGTTTCTGGAAGAAGCCGTTAGTCTTCTTTTTTTTTTTTCATTGCTTTAGGCAGAAAACTGAACTGAGAGTGTAAGCTATCTTAATTAAATCTGATCTGAAGCTTTGCTTTTCTAGTTAGCTCATGCATTCTGATATGTAAGTTATACCCTAATCACTCCTCAGCATAGACTTCTGCACGATGGTATCTAAATATAACAATTAGTGCAGAAGGAAAAAAAATTAGTTCAAATTAGACAATATAAGAGAAAGATAAACTCCAGGTGGCACGGTTATATTTTTAAAGTCAAAAAACAAATTCCTCACTGGGAGGCAATGCTCATAAATTAGAATTCTATTTATAATGTGCCAGTGACATTTTCATATCTATTTATTTTAATGCCTACCAGCATTTAAAAATTAGTTGAGGTTGTGTTGCTATTACAAAGGTTAAATGAAGAGATTATGAGTTGCACAGATGTTTATGGTTTGGGTTGATAGCTCTGGGACATCCCATTCTGGAGGCATTGTGTTCCAGTTCATTTTAACAGTAATTAGAAGTACCCCCGTAACGAGGTGCTTGCTGCTGAAAACAACTTCATTAGTTTGGGTGATTTTATTGGTTTCCTTTAGGGTGAGGAACGAGTGTTAATAGTTGTAATTTAATAGGAAAATTACTGAAGCAAGGAAGATTCCACTGAATCTTAAATGAGGCATTAGACAGACGTTCCTTTTCCAAATAATGAAATATAAGGGAAGAGCAGCAACCTTAAGAATTATCATATGAATGTATTTACCCTAGAACAGATGAGCTATTTTGTTTAAATATTTTAAATATCACTTGAAGTTGTTAGGAGCCTATAGAGAAAATATCTATTAGCTTAACAAATTCTGAGGACACTTGGCTGCACGCTTGGGCATTCGCACACATTGCTACTCTGAACTGAAATCCTGCCAGTCAGAAAGGTTGTGTTCTCTTTCAGAAAGTGAGAAGGATTTTTTCCCCTGGCAACGTAATATTGCTCAGCACAGAGAGTCTTCTTTAAGGTACCACCAGTTCCCACCAGGCAGAGATGCCCCAGTTACACTGGAGCAGACGCCTTTAGGGGGAAGATGGATTGGTGACAAAATTACTAGGCTGGCTGAACTGAGCTGTGTAAAGCCATACTCCATATCCCTGCTAGACACTTCCCTTCTCTGGAATAGCAGGTTCTGCCTACTCTTGGCCTAGGGATCATCTTCTTCCCTGGGTGGACATGTATTATAAATCACAGTTAACCTAATCTCTGTCCCCAGGCTCCTACTGAAAATCAGTACTTTATCCAACAGCTTGTCTGGAGGCCTCTCTGACTCTCCTTTCTGCATTCTCTCCCTCCTCTCAAGTCTCCATTCTTCTGCAACTCCTCAGCAATCTCTGAAGGCTTCTCTGACGGGATGATAGTCTCATTAAGATGAGGTGGACAGCATGAGGGTGCTCTGTGAAGATGCTGGCGTGCCTCTGTGACCTGCTGAGTAGTTAGCTTAGGCTTCTAGAGAGAGAAAAAAAGTCTTCCTTGATAGAGTAATCCAAAGTCACAAAAAACAAACGCTCCCTCAGAAGAGATTATCCACTAGATCACAGCCAAGGTGGGCAAAAGACAGGCACACGATCAGTAGGCAGTTGGGTGCCACAAGGCAATGGTAATAACAAACTCTTGGCTTAAACAAGAGAGATCCACTGCTCAAGTTTCACAAAAGTTCTGTCTCTCTTTCTGCCTTCCTGCACTAGGTCCATTGCAGAGCTCCCTTGCCTAAAGGGAAGCTGTATTTCCTCTATATCTACTAAAGGAAGCCACCTCTGTCAGTCTTTCTGACCTTGGAAAACTAAATAACACATGGTTCTGGAAGGAGGATGGGGAAAATCATTGGAAGAAAGGTGTTATTAAAATCTCCATTAGAGATTAAAAGACTTGGAGAAGGTTTATAGACCACTTAGTTTTGCATCTGCATACAAGTTTTTTCAGGAGAGGAGAGGAGAGGAGAAGGTATAAAATAAAGGTATAAATAGAGAAGGAACTCAGATGGAAAATAGTCCCTGAGAAGAGACTGTGAACAAAATTCAGGTAAAACTTTTAAAGACACCTATAAGAACAACCATATGATGCAGTAAGAATTTGAAAAGTGTCAGTATATACAGGGACATATGAAGAGACAAGAGCATCCTGAGACTACAGACATTAAAAGTAATTCAAGACACAACTCAAAAAGACACCTGAGTTAGAAAGTCATAGAACTCAACTCAGAGCTTGCCCTGCTATAAAAGAGCCAAAGGCCAGCCCAGCAAAAAGGGGGTGTATTACAGTGGCTGCAATACTTTTCAAGAGTTAACAAGTGCCAGAAAATGCCCACAACATGAATAAAGAGGATAGCAACAAGCAAAACTATATTAACTATACAGATTGTTTCTGATGGACTTAAATTGGTTAAAAAGCATAAAGAAAAGAAAAAGTCAAGAACTATCCCATCTTTGCCATGGACCAGCTAAACCACAGGAAAAAAAAAAAACAACAGTTATCTTGATGGATATGATTCAAAGAGCCACTTGAGAAGGTAGTTAAACCATATTGGCAAAATTTCTACACACAATCTTTGCTAATATTTCTTCTCTATAACAGATAAAAAGCAAGTAGCATAAAACTAGAAAACAAATGAATAATAAAATATTTCTACTGCTAACATTTAACATTCTCCAATGATCATAACAAAGCCATGTTCAACTGTGCTCATCAACTATTCTGTTTATTGCAGAGAAAAGCTATCTAGTAAATACTTTTATGATCCAGGAGTGATCCAGCTGTATGTAGTCATGTTTGAAATGAAAGTCTGTTATTATGATGGTTGTTCTCCAATGGTGCTACTTATTCTGACAGTATTATTAAATACTGGTATAGTTAATATCTCCTGATTCCTAATTTATTAATCAGAGTTTCAGAGCCTTTATTCTGTGAAAGCAGGAAGCAAAAAATCAACTCAGTTTTCAACACTGAGAAATTACTGAATGAAAGAAACCCAAGAAATGGTGTCAAAATAAGCTTAATTAGAGATTCCATAAAGAAGGTTTTTGCTACCTATGAATACCACACTAGGAAGAATGAAGGATGCGAATGTTATCTTTGATCTTTGCTGAAGTCAAGAAAGTAAAACCAAATGTGTGCATTACTCTCCTAAGAAAATCCTTCTAGCCTAGGCAGGTGAAAAGTAAATTAAATAATTCATTTCCAGCAAGGAATCATAGAATTGTCTAGGTTGGAAGGGACCTTTTGATGTCACTGAGTCCAACCATCAACCTAATACTGACAAAAGCCAGCACTAAACCATATCCCTCAGCACCAAGTCTACACATCTTTTAAATACCTCCAAGGATGGCAATTACACCACTTCCCTGATCAACCTGTTCCAATGCTTGATAACCCTTTCAGTGTAGAAATTTTTCCTAATATTGAATCTAAACCTCCTCTGGTGTAACCTGAGGACATTTCCTCTTGTCCTATCGTTTGTTACTTGGGAGAAAGGTTGTCGTGGTTTTGGCTGAATTGGCCAGTTATGGGTGACTGAAGCTCTTCCCCAACCTCGCACTCCAAGGAGAGGAGGAAATGGGTAAAAAGACTTATGAGTTTAGAAGGAACTAAACTACTTTAATGAAATATTAATAATAAAATAAAAATAAAATACAAAACCATACCAAGCTCCCAGGATGATATCACCAGCAGGCATTGTGAAGTCCAAGACTGGACTCAGTAACAGATGGGAACTTGATTCCAGCTATGGACTCAGGAACACACAGGTCGGGATCCAAAGTAGAACAGATAGAGTCCTCTTCAGACATGGGCCATTGAAGAAAGAGAGCTGACCCTCTGATCCCTCAGCTTTTATACTGAGCATGATGCAGCTGGGATGGAATACCCTGTTGGTCACTTTTGGATCACTCATCCTATCCTGTCCTGTCCGCTCCTCCCCACAAGTGAGACCTCTCTAAGCTTTTCCGTTTCGGACTCTCCAATGGGCCAAATGACAAAGTGAGTTGACGTTGGTTGTTACAGTAATACGTACGAGTCTCTCTGCATACCATTGCTTGGCATTAACTATATACATAGCTCTTATCACTCTGAGAACATACAGATTTCTGTACAATATGCTGTTAATTTCAGAGAGTTAGAAGAGGCCTAGCTAAGAAGTAAAATTACTGAACAGAAAGTCAGTTCTATTTTACCTCAATCCAGGACAAAGGGCAAAAATAATTAGTCTTCTAATATTGTAATGCACACCAGCTTGATAAGCAGACAACAAGAATATGCTGGAGCGACTTCTATCCACCCAGCATAAGTGATCTTTGGGAGTTCTAAAGGGCCTGAAGACATCAGAGAGAGACTGCATTCAGCTGAAGGTAAAGCTCTAAGACCAAAACCACCCACTGTCAGGTTTGGGAAAATGAAAGCTTTCACTTTCATGGAATCATAGAATCATTCGGGTTGGAAGAGACCCTTGGGATCATCGTGTCCAACCATCTACCCAACTCTACAAAGTCCTCCCCTACACCATATCCCTCAGTACCGCATCTAAACGTCCCTTAAACACATCCAGGGACGGTGACTCAACCACCTCCCTGGGCAGCCTGTTCCAATGCCCGACCACTCTCTCTGTGAAAAATTCCTTCCTATTGTTGAGTCTAAACCTACCATGTTGGAGCTTGAAGCCGTTCCCTCTTGTTCTGTTGTTAATTACCTGTGAGAAGAGACCAGCACCAACCTCTGTACAGTGTCCTTTCAAGTAAGTTGTAGAGAGTGATGAGGTCTCCCCTCAGCCTCCTCTTCCTCAAACTAAACAGTCCCAGCTCCTTCAGCCGCTCTTCATATGATTTGTCTTCCAGGCCCTTCACTAGTTTCTTTGCCCTTTCATACCATTCCTTGCTGGGAAGGAAAACAATATCTCACCATCTTGTCTTTCCTCCTTTCCCCCTGACTGGAGGATCTGTGCTGGGCTGCAGAGCTCTTGGAGTTACACAGAACAAAGACAAACTGGGGCCAGTCATGTGTTACCCAGAGTGCTGAGGAGTCACAAAACCCTGCAAGCACAATCTAAACTGCTTTACACCCAGGGAACAAGCACCTAATCTCTGTTTTGTGGATTTTCTGAAGGCAAAAGATAGGGTCCCACCAAATCCCCAGCACAGCCAGAAAAAAACTTGCTGACTGCATGACTTCTTCATTTCCTACAATCAGACACTCCAGTGTTCTCCTGTCTCCAAAAAGTACAGAAATAATCTTCTTCCCAGCTCCTGATTTCTGAAACAATGTAGCTGTGGATTTCCTGTCTTCAACATTTTATAGAGTTTTCAAAAGCCGCCTAAAAACTGCCTTCTACAAATTCTTTGAATCTACTATGTGAAGTGGAATAGATTTCAGATAGATTAGTTTTACATTATAAAATATAGCACAGAGAGGACAAAAAATATTCTCTCATTTGTTGTTAGAGATAAAAGAGAGAAAAAACATAAAATAAATTGTAAAGGTAGCAGTTGCAGGCTTCTCCCATCCATCTGATATAGTGGGGTTTTTACGCTAGGCAACAGGAGATGACTCCAATAGACATATATGGTTTGAAAGTGCCACCCTATTATCCCACTGTAGTCAATGAAAAACTATAGGCATTTTCAGCATAAACTCATCTGATCTATTTTAAAGGGCTGTTTCAGACTGAGATGAATTGAAGTTTAAAAGTAACTGCTTCTCTGCTCACCATAAGGGAAGAGGAGACAAGTTCATATGTAGTCATTTACGTTTGACAGGGTTGCTCATCCTTAAGGTTTCCAAAACATCAGGTGGCTTCATTCAAGGAAACTTTCCTCAGGAACATCACTGTTTGGGCCAGCTCACAGGCCATGGGCCAAAAACCTGTTCTTCTGGTGTCTCTTCAAACAAACCTTCCATGACCCGTCATCCTCAATCAACATCTCACAGAGAAACAGACAACTGAGTTGCCAGATACTCTCCAGTCACCCTCCTTGTTCTCTTCAACTAAATATGGGGTACTAGGTATAAAACTTCATGCTTTACTAATAATGTATTTTTCTGCATCAAGCATCTTCAATGGACTTTGAAAAAGAAACAAAAACTATCTTCTCTGAGGGAGGTACTGATAATTTCCGCAAGGTACTCACTCTGTTCTTACTCATTAGCCTTGACCAAACAGGGAGTTTAGTAGACTTTTTATTCAGCTATTTTACTTGATTTCTTACACGTAGTAACCTATGTGGGTAAAAAAACCTGCTGTTCCAGAAAGGATGTGCAGTCTCCATCCTTGGAGGCTGTGAAGACCCAACTGGATAAAGACCTGAGTGACCTGGTCTGATCTCATAACTGACCTAGTTTTGAGTGGGAGGTCAGACTAGAAACCTCCTGAAGTCTCTTATAAACTAAATTATGCTATGATCCCATCCTGTTTTCTTACACAGGTCCAAAAAGTGACAAAGCAAAGAAAAAAGGAAAAAAAATATCTATTTAAGGTGTTTGAATTAAAGATTTTACTCCTTAAGTTCCAAAATAACTGAAGTTTGGGTTTATACCAGTTTCAATATATTCTTGCCCTGTTGTAACATTTTTTCCTAGTCATTTGTCATTTGCCATGGTTAGAGACAAGCTGGTGGACAGACAGACTGTTGGTCTGACAAAGTAGAGCTTTTCTGATGACAGACGTAAGGGAAAATGAGGTATTGTGTATCTGTCAAGCCCAACAGTAATATGTTGTCAGAGGTTTCCATGGAAGCAGCACGGCATAGTTCACTGTCAAGAGTGCTGCATAAATAATGCTTTCAGAATACTCAAGCTGCAGATTATTAGAAAGACAGAAGAAAGTTCACATCACAAATCATACTGTATGGCAGGGAGGTAACCAAAAGACAAACTGCTGCATCATGCCAAAAAAAATCACAAAGATTTCAAAATGTTAAATGTAAGTTTACGGCTGCAACTAAATTCATCTCCTGAGTACAGGAGTACAAGAACAGCAACTATTCTCAAAAAGTTTAAGAGCATCATAATTTAACAGTTTCAAAGATTTTATCTATTTAGTGTTTTCATTTGGATCAGAAGTATAAGTTTGAAGCAATCACCTTCACCTCCAGGCTTCAGTTTGCACAGCAGAGACACCTCAGAGAGCAGTTGGATTCCTCACCAGTGAAGCCAAGAAGGGAGCTGCATCCCCTGCACACCAACTACAGGTGAGCACTGTGGTGAGATCATTTTGGTAAAATCTCCAAAATGCATACAGTGTGGACATCAGGACCTCTGCAGGAGGTGGAACTGTGAAGAACAGCTCCACAGCCCCCCCTTGTTGCTGATATAAAGATAGCCAGAGATGCTGAACACCTAAGAGCAAAGAAAGAAAGGAAAGGGGTCACCAAGATTAGACTCAGGGATTCATCACTCCGCAGTAAACTGCTGAAACTCAAAAATGTGGGACACTTGGAGAATATTCTTTCAGGACTCTAGTTGCTTATCAGTAGTTTGGGAGCTACTCCATTGATGCACACACTCCTCACCCTGCTGCAAATTTCCATGTGGTGACCAATGACACCAGTCAGATGGCAGAAGCCACCTCTGCCAGTAACCTGCAGCTACCTCCTCCTTGCAAGGAGGGTGCTCACGATTTAAGGAACATCCCTGAAGTCACTTTGTTGGCTTCTTCATGCGTATGGCTAAATGCACCAGTCAGGGGAATGAAGTCAAACAAGAGAAAAGAGTTGTGATTAATATTAATACAGTCACAGTGAGTTTCAGTCAAATCAGTAAATTGCAGATGCTGAATGTTTGGGAAATTCCTCACCTTTGAATCTCCAATCACTTCTTCATCTGACTCTGTATTTATCACACTCCACAAAATAAGGCACAGTAGATCTTGAAAACCCTGACACCACTGGGGGTTTGAAGGAGGAAAACAGGGAGGGAGGAAGAGGGCCGTGGACATCAAACCCATTCACACATTTCTGGAAGTTGTCAGATGCAGTGGTGGAAGCCACTCTGGAGTGATCTGAGAAAGCCCAAAGCCGAGCCTGGGGCAGCTGATCCAGCAGACCTGTGGAAAGTCTCCTTCAGCTCTGCGCAAGACTGCCAGCAAAACCAAAGCAAGACTAATCAGCAGAATATTAGAACTGTTTAAGTCAACCAAATTTAATATTTGGGATCAACTCAAAGGTCCTCCTTCAATGTTTATCAAGTTGGGGATGTTTACCACATCTGACATTTCAGCAACCCCCTTCGTAAATGAAGGTTTAATTTGCAAAATGTTTATTTTCAAATGTTTCAAGCAAATACTTAGAGGTCAACTGTTTCATTCAAATACTTAGAGGTCAACTGTTTCATTCAATCTAGATTTTACCATTCAGATTTCTGTTCACTGTAATAACATCACGTGAAAAGTTAATCTGCTTAGTGGGGAGCAAAATAATAGCAATAACATATGTTTTAGCATATAAACTTCCTTGTTGTTTTTTTTTACAGAAGTAAAGGATGAGGTTCAACAAGGCCAAGTGCTGGGTCCTGCACTTAGGTCACAACAACCTCCTGCAGTGCTACAGGCTTGAGGAAGAATGGCTGGAGAGTTGCCCCACAGAAAAGGACCTGGGGGTGTTGGTTGACTGTCGGCTGAACATGAGCCAGCAGTGTGCCCAGGTGGTCAAGAATGCCAATAGTATCTTGGCCTGTACCAGGAACAGCGTGGTGAGTAGGACCCGAGAGGTGGTCGTCCCCCTGTACTCAGCACTGGTGAGGCCTCACCTTGAGTACTGTGTCCAGTTTTGGGCCCCTTACCACAAAAAAGACATTGAGGTGCTGGAACAGGTCCAGAGAAGGGCAACGAAGCCGGCGAGGGGTGGGGCGAACAAGTCTTATGAGGAGAGGCTGAGGGAGCTGGGGGTGTTCAGTCTGGAGAAAAGGAGGCTGAGGGGAGACCTTACCGCGCTCTATAACTACCTGAAAGGACGGTGTAGAGAAGTGGGGGTTGGTCTCTTCTCCCAAGTTACAGGCAATAGGACAAGAGGAAATGGCCTCAAGTTGTGCCAGGGGAGGTTTAGATTGGATATTAGGAAATGTTTCTTCACAGACAGGGTTATCCAGCATTGGAATAGGCTGCCCAGGGAAGTGGTTGAGGCACCATCCCTGGAGGTGTTCAAAAGATGGGTTGACATGGTCCTCGGGAATATGCTTTAGTGATTTTTATTTCTTATTTCTTATTTATTTTTTTTTATCAGAGTTAGGTTGATGGTTGGACTAGATGATCTTTAAGGTCCCTTCCAACCTAGACAATTCTATGATTCTATGATTATAAAGGTAAAAGCAAAAATAGTCAATTTCAGCAGACTGCAGTTAATTTCTTTTTCTTTCATAATATCTGCTACAGGTCTATGACCACAAGCCTCATATAAAATAGAATCACAATATATCCTGCAAAAATACTAGCCAAAGCTGGATCTTGGCTGGTTTATACTTACAGCAGCAATATATGTTACTGCAAGTACCAGTATGAATGGTGACATTTGTCACAGCCCTCAGTACACCTGAACAAAAGATGGTTGGAAAACAAAATATCTTTCTAGAATGACCACTATTGACAAAAATATAATGGCTATGGTTTCAGATCAGGAACACATAATCACATCAGAAAAGTTAATGCCTCTCCCTGAAATACAAAAGACAAGTGCAAGTTCCTGAACGAAATCACAACAGGGAAGTGAGCCTCCATCTGCTCATCCGTGACCAAGTTCTCAAAGGATCAGGCTAGCAAGTACCCTCAGCTGATCTTTTCTAATGTGTTTGGGTTTTCAGGGATAATTGCAAAGCATCTTCATTTCATTCTGCAATGGAAGAACTGCTCTAAAATCCTTATTATTTGTAAAGGGCTGGAAATGTTGTCTAACGGTCAGTTTCCTTTTTGCCAAATAAATATTGGTGAAAGCTTGCTTTTAAGAGAGCTTTACAGCATTAGGGATTCAGCTGGAGAAGTTTAAGGGAAATATCATTGGTAGTGCAGAACTTCTTTTATTCTGTCATAAAGCCAGGAGAAGTCAATTAGGTCTAGTACTTCATTAATGATGTTCACAAATCACATTTATGGCAAGTCTCATATCTATTGCTCCGTTAGAATATGCCATTTGGAAAGACTAGATTTGACACCCTTATATGATGGCACTGCAGCTACTGTTGGGGTAATTAATTTTTACTTGTGCTCTGGAGAAACCAAGCAAAACTTTCTAAGACATTTGGCCAATTACATACTCTTTAGGGCAATGAAGCCTTTGCAGAAAGCTTGGCTTTATATTACCACTATGATCAAAGCTTTAATGAAATCGCTTCATGACAGAAGCCACTGGACTATTGAGAAAAAGCTACAAAAATAAATTAATGTACAATTGTGAATCTGCAAAAAGACATATCTTTCAGGTTTCTGACTTTTTATTAATGTGCTCCACCAAGCAGCCTCCCCTGAGTACAGTTCTAACAGATATTACAAGAACACCTTTTCTTTTTGATAAATGATAAAGGCCATCCATGGGATCTTCATAATGGAAGTGTTGTATTCCCTTTGTTTTATTACAGTATTTCCAGAGGAAAGGTGTTACTCTGTTCTCATGAGGCAGACTTGGAAGGACTGGAGTTCTTTTATGGATGCACTGGCATAAAAAACTACAGAGGAACCTGGGGAATTGCAGGCTGTTTTGCAGCTCTGGTACAGCACATCCCCACTAATATATGTGTCAGAGTATTGTAAAAAAAATGGCAGTGAAGTTTAAAGAGAGAAATGAAAACTGTAGTTTAGGAAGAGACAAAACTTTGTAGATCCTTCCTGACTGTGGCTGCACTGTACACACAGCCCTGTGCCAGCGTGATACCCTCGCACACGTGCACAGCTCAGGTGCACGCAGTAGGGTGCTGAGCTTGCACAATTTCTTGGCTGCAGACTCATCTACAAAGTGTTTATGAGTCACAGAGGATGTTAATGAGTTTTTTGAAATGCAAGTAGGGAGAATAAGGCACCTGCGTGCACACAGACACGCTGCAGTTCAGCCAAGCATCCTTAAATTCCTTGGAGTTCGTTGAGCGAGCTCATGTGCCTCCCGGGTTGAAGACTACCCCGGCACAAAATGAAGATACCGAGTTTCACAGTAACTTGCATGTCCCTGATCAAGGCAACACACGAGTCCAGCTGGTGAGGAGCTCCCCAGGCAGTGTGAATGGCCAGTGGACACTGGGAAAAGGGACAGGAGGGGGATGGAGTCAGGCTGGGGGGACAAAAACAACAGGGAGGAGAAAGAAATTATCGAATAGGAAGCACAGCTTTGCTGTTGTTTTTTTACCTTGTTTTTTCTAAACTCACCCTGGAAAATGGGGTTTTTTGAGATCCTCAAAGATAAAACACAAATGCAAAACATTTGTGGAAACCTTTCCTAAGCAGTGGAGAGACTCCAGCCCAAAGCCTTCACCCATATTATGTCCCTTGGATCCACACTGTGCTGTATAGTTATCTGTGAAGGCATTCACGGATTCACAGATTGGACAGACAGAGTTGGAAGGGACCTCTGGAGATCATCCCGTCCAACTCCCCTGCTAAAGCAGGATTGTCTAGAGCACATTACTCAGGACTGCATCCAGGCGGGTCTTGAGAGATAACTCACAAAGTATGCCAGTGTCTATACAAGGAGGCCAGAGGCACGTTATCTCCTTGTCCGACTTTCCTGAGGTGCACTCCCAGCAGCACAAGATGAGAACCGTGGATAGGCAAGCTGCTGGTCTGGATCTTGATGCAGACCTGCACTTTGGTGATAGCAAAAGCCACCCTGCCTGACCATTGGCACAGATAACAAGTGGAGGAATGAATCATCTTACTGGCTGTGACGCCATGGTAATTACATAAAAATACAAGAATAAATCACAGCTCTTGGTCAATGCTCTCTAATATAGAGTAGAAACTTTTTTTGGTGTTTCACATGGGATCCAAAATATCCATATTCCTTTTCAGGACTTATATTTGATTGGTTTGCCTTTACCAAGCAGGCTACAGAAAGGTATATGTGAAAATTCTGAAATATAAATGAATTTTCTGATTTATGTTTCTTTTAATGTAACTTACTTAAAGAATGAATAACACATAAGTTCATATTTATTTCTTTCTGTTATGCTTTTCATTTTCAGGCCAGGAAAGCAGTACAAGGCAGCAAGGGGAACACAGGATGGTGCAGTAGTGGTCAGCAGTGGCAACTGCTGTGGACCTAGGAAGAGCATCTCATCAGGACACCAAGATCTGTTACAGAAGGGAAATAAGGAATTAGAAATGCAGTCCTTATGAAGAACTGTGTTCAAAGATAAAAGGGCTGGTTCCCGTGCAGCTCAGAGAAACAGTGGCCCAGGGATCAGAGAAGAGCTTTTGAAGTCTAGTCAGGAGCTCTCATCCCTGCTCCACCACTCTTGGGTGACCCCAGTGAAGTGCCAGTTTGCCAATTTTCAGCCAGGCAAGTCTGCTGAAGTATTTACCACTAAAAACCTGCAGGCAAGCTACAGCTGAAGAACACAACATAGCCATAAGTGGCAAATCAAACCCTGCAGGGTTCACAGGGGTTCATCCTCCAGCATTGCACTGATTTTCAGAGATGAATCCATCCCACGCCAGAGGAGAGGTGCAACACGGAGCAACATGGAGCAACACTCAGCACAACCTGCAGGATGCTCATCCTATTAGCCAAGAGCATTAGCCAAATGAGCCCTGCTTTTATAAAGCACATCTCTTGGAAGAGCACAAGCAGTTACGATAACAGAGCGGGTCCACACTTTCTGTTGCAGGGAAGCTACTGCAGTATCTGAGCTTCCTGGAAGACTCATAAAAACTACCAGCCAGATACAGAAAATAATAATGTTTAATGTAGCAAAAGGTTATTAGCGGTCCTCAGTGTGCAGTTGATAGGGAGCGTGGCTTGTTGCAGGCCAGAGAGACACCCCTGAGAGTGGACCTCCGAGGTTTGGTGCAGGAAGGCTGCTCCACTCCCCCTTTCAGCAATTCCCAACCACGGAGGTCACTTCAGGCTCTCCGGCTCCACAGCACCTGCCGCCATCAGGAGGGTAAGAAATCCCTTCCCTTTCTGCAGCTGAATCCTCTCCTAATGGTAATGAGGCACTCAGAAAGAAAGCATTTACTTAGACAAACATCATCATCTGTCAAAGCCATGGCAATAATAAAACCTCTGTTGCCAGAATTCACTTACATTGAATGATGGGTGGGTGGATTCAACAGCCATGAACTCTTAACTAAATGCATTTTTCCTATAAATTCCCCTGGTACATTAACTTTTACTGATAGCAAATAGCTGCCCCATCTCTAAGGAAACCCATATTAATCTTACAAACCTGCAGGACAGAAGAAAAAAGGCACCTACTGCTGGCTCAGACATATGCCATAGCCCCTCTTCTCCAGACCCTTGCAGCTCCTGTAGACTTGGCCACAAAATGCCCCCAGAGCAGCCAGACACCCCCTTTGCACAGGTGTTGCTGCTCATGTAGTCAAAGCCCTGGAGTCTGGCAGACAAACAGGCCAAGGCACTAACTCCAAGATGTGTGAAGCAGGCTGTCGATTAAACGAGCTGTTGAAACGAGCTTACTGATGGCAGTTTAAATGACAGGCTCCTCAATTATTTTCAATGAGGACTGGGGGGAAAAAAAATATAAAAGAGAGAAGAAAAAAGAAATCCAGCCTGTTCTTTCCATGAGACCAGAGCTGATGTAAGACATGGGGAAATAATTCACAGTATACCTTCTAGCTGGCCAGGCTGGCTGGGATGACCAAGTGGTAAAAGAAGGAGCTACAGCTGGTCCCTGGGGTTACAAACTGTGCTGTGGCTGCAGGTCTGCAAAGAAGGGACCTGGTCACCGACATCTCTTCGGTGTGCCTGAACTGATGGGTAGGCACAGAGGAGCAGCATAATTATCCTCCTAACCCAAATCCCCACTCAGTAAAAGTCTGTGGGAAACCATCAAGAGGCAAGGAAGCCCTGGAGACAAAAATATGTTTTAAAAGACCCTCTAGGAGGTGAAGTAAAAAGGTCTGGGGACTTTACCTTTACTTGGAAATTCATATTTTACCACAGTTCGAAGACATTTCCCGGGGATAAGAAACGGTATTTTTTGCAGCCAGCCCTACAGAATTAATGAAAACCTTCAACTTCCCAGGACCCTGGGGTCCCCTGGGGGCAATCGTCCCAATTAACATTTTCTTGATTGCTTGTCATTAGGCTTTCAGAGTGTGAAAAAGTGTTGCAGAGAAATCACAGTTCAGCCACGCAGCTAATCCAGTGGAACATTTTTATTGTTTCATCTGAGTGAGGAAGCCATAAAATGGAGAGAGAGAAACTGTGCTGAATCTTTCCAGCTCTTTGAGCAAGTACCCCCCAAAGATTTAGCATGATTTCCCCTCTCCCGGCTGTAATTTAAATAGCCCAAAACCTATGGCTTGTGTAGGAGTTTGTTATATGCTTTATTCTCTCATAACTTACACTTGCGGCCTGGTGGTGCAGAAAGCGTTGGCGAATTTAAGGCTCAAAGTGCACCACGGAAGCTCTTCCAGTAATCCCAGGGCGAATTAGGAGCTGAAAAAAATTATTAATGGAGATAATAATTGTGAAGATGAGGCATAACCTCTCTGCCTTTATCTCCTCCTCCTGCAGAGCCTACACACGCAGACCTTTGTCTCCGCCCAAGGACTGCCTTGAACATTCATTAACATGAATGTGATCACCAAACGGGCTCACAGGAATTTGCAACACAACGTTCCCATTAAAAATCAGAGGAAACTGTACTCTTAATCGTACTCTGACTAACTTTCTCAGCTGAGGCAGACCATGTGTAGAAGGCAACATAGGAGTCACCTGAGGAATGGGGCTGCAGGGAGTGCAGCCAAAAGAGGGAGCCCAAAACCAGGTACCACTCATAAATCCCAAATTGGGGGAAAGGATGATAGCCCTCAGCCGGTTGCCTATGTTTTCGCTAATGCAGCCCAGGATGTGGTTCTGCAGCCTTCTTCACCGCAAGGGCACATTGCTGGCTCTTGTTCCTCTTGTCCATCAGGAATCCCCAATTTTTGTAGAAAAAGAGCTGTCCACGCCATCCAGTCCACACCCAGCCTGCGTTGTTTTGTAGGGTTATGCTGGCCCAGTTTCAGGACTTAATGGTCCCTGTTACCCTATCGATTATCTGATAGGGTATCTGATAGATTATCAGATAACCCTCCAAAAGCAGCACTGTTTGGTATATGCTACTATCCACTGAAACAATAAGGGCAGGGTGAGAAATGTGCTCCAAGAGTGAGGCTAACCCAGCTGCTTGATGATACACACTGGGGAGAACTCCAGTGGCCGGATGGACAAGGGAGTTTCATCGCGGTGTTCCAGCTACAGGTAACTCCTGCCATTCCCAATGGTCAGAACTGTTAAAAGAAAAAAAAAAAAAAGCCTTCTACATTTCACTGGGGCACTGTGAGAGGACTGTGTGGAAACAGCTTTTTACTCCAGAGGGTGGCCACAGAAGATCTTTGTTGCCTGTATCTTACAAGGCCCACTCTATTGACTGGATGAAAGCCAGCAAAGAAGCCAGAAGATTAATTATTTCTCTTCCTCTCTCAGTAATCACTAAACATCCATATTGCATAACGTCTGTCCCTAATATTTCTAAAAATAAATAACTTTACTTGTAGTTGTGCTTATAAGGCAAAATTAAAAACCTGGCATTGAGTATCCTGACTCTTTCATGTGGATACCTCTGCAGGGGAGTACACTCCAGGCATGAACGTCTATATTTCCTTTCCATTCACTGGGATTAACATGGATTAAATAGAAGTAACCAACAACCCCAGAAATGTTCTATTTGCATCGACCACACTGAGCTTACCCAGAATCACTGTGTCCAGCACCTGCCCACAGGGACCAAACTGTCTGTGATGCTGTGTCCCGAGCTGTACAACAAACCCTGTTCCAAAAGACGACAACTTCTCTGTGCGGCATGGAGCAAGGACAAAGCAAGCTCCTGTTTCTCCTTTCTCCAGCTTCTAAGCCCCAGCAGATGAAGGGCAACAAAGGCAACAACTTCTGCTCTTTGCCTATTTTCAACTAGTTTATTTAGGCTAGGGAAAGACCATGGCTGGAATGATCCTAAATGTCCCTAAACAGGGTTAAGCATTTCTGAACTGTTTCTTTGAGCTTTGCTTCCATTTTTACTCAGTATTTACTAAGCATGACACCCCACAATCTCCAGTGACTCATAATTACTCATTAGATACTATGCACACACCTTGTCCCACAACTAAGCCTCAGTGCCATGAAGACATTCATTGGTACCTTCAAATATGTCCCGTATATCATACATTTAAGAGCGTTCAATTGCTAAGTGACCATTACCATTCAGCTAGAGCTATCAAAGCAGAAGTCATACAACTATCCAACAGGGAGCACAAAACCCTACCAGACTGTGCACTGAGTTCATTAGGCACACAACTCATCTACCAGCAAGTGAAGGAGCCTTCTCCCAAAACCGGAATGGACTCTCAAGGTGTGTTTAAGCTAATAAACAATATGAACCAAAGAGCAGTGTCTCTACAGAGGCCACCAGGTGAGGTACTGACCAGGTGCATACAGCTCTATTCTCTAGTCTCTGATACAAGCTGGACACTGGGAATGGATGCCAATCTATGACAAACACGCTCAAGTGTTATCATGCTAATAGACAAGGCCAGAATCCTGACAGCAATTATACTAATAATTTAACAGTGTGCACAACCAGGTTTCAGTGTTCAGGCCTGTGGCAAGGTTAATTTTATTTTGCTAGTGTAAACACAGCCTCAGAGCTCCTTGACACGGCATTTCAAATCCTGCATCTGCCTTTAAAATTGCACCTGGGGCGCAACAACCCTACACAACAGAGCAGGCAGGGTGAAAACTGGCTGGAAAGTAGCTTTGGAAAAAGGTACTTGGGCATCCTGGTGGACAACATGAGCCAGCAACGTGTCCTTGCAGCACAAAAGGCCAACAGCCACCAAAACATGTTGAAAGGGATGATCCTTCCCCCCTACTCAGCACTTGTGAGATCATACCTAGAGTATTACGACCAGATTTGTACAACAAAACATAAACTGGGGCAAGTCCAGCAAAGGGCTGGAGCTCTTGCCCCATGAGGGAACTGGGCTTGTTCAGGCTGGAGAGGAGAAAGCCCAGAGGGGATCTTGTTCTTTTCTTAAAAAGAAATATCTTATGGGAGGGTGTGGAGAAGACAGAGGCAGACACTTCTCAGAGGCTAAGGCTGAGATCAAAAGGGCTAAGGGTAACGGTCATGAGCTGCAACATAGGAAATTCCAATCAGGCATCAGGAAAACATTTTGATTGTGGGAGTGGTCAATTATCAGAGCAAGCTGCCCAGAGAGGTTGTGGAATCTCTGTGTTTGGAGATATTCACAGCTTGACTGGACATGGTCCTGGTCCTGCTGTGAGCAAGGGCTGGGACTAGAGGAGATACCTCCCAGCCTCTGACCTCCCAGCTACCTCCCAGCTTCTATGACCAAATTTTTGACCAGAAGTTTCTAAAACTTCAATAAAGGAAACTGCTTTTAATCTAAATATAGCTGCTTTTAATCTAAGTAAAACTAAATCGTTGTTGATTAAGAATTGAGCTGGAGAGATAACAGGTGTTTTCACCCTTTCAGGTTCTTTACTCCATTTCATCTAGGAAGAAAATATACAAATTAATCTTTTCCTTTCTGTGCATCTAAAAAAATCTTCACTTTACAGTTGGCTTCCAAACAGTGGATTGCAGAATCAAGCCCTCAGTTAATACTGCAGGAGTTTTTTATTCATTTTGGCTCTATTGCCCTGCTTCCCACAGGCAGTATGCAATTACTTTAAGGAAAATAAAGGTATTACCCAGCAATGGTGCATGACACTTCCTAGTCACTTCTACTGGGGAGCAGCAGTAAAGCGCCCATTAGTAGGTAGAAAGTCACATGGAAAAAGCATCAGTGCTTCACTATATTTTAATTTCTGCAAAGGTAAAATGAAAAGACTCAACTTGGTGAAACAGAACTAGGCAGTGAGATGTTCGGATTCAGACTTCCTTAAACTCCCAGGACTGCCTTGTGTCTTTCCCTATCCTGTGAAGGCCTCAACTGTAAGATTTTAAGAGGCTCTTCTGAACATCATGGCTAATAAGATGCAAACCCATCAACTTTTATGACAGAGTTTACTCATCATATATTATATTATCTACATAACATATATGACAGTATTACAGGAAAGGGGGTAATTTTAAGGGGCCATCAGCTCCTCCAGCTCTCAGACAAGATCAGCCAGCCTTAGACCATCTCTGGCAGACTAGATCTCTCTTAAAAACTGGCAGTGCCTGGGGCTGCACAGGCTCCCGAGGCAATCTGTTCCAGTGCTTAACTATCTTTATAGTTAGAAAGTTTTCCCTAATATCTAACCTAAATCTCCCTTGCTACAAATTAAGCTGATTACTTCTCATTCTACCCTCCATGGACACAGAGAACCATTGATCACTAGCCTCCTTAAATCTTCAATATGGTTGAAGATTCCAGTCCTGTTCCCCACTTTTCTTTCTCTTTCCTAGAAAAGACGATTCCTCCAGCCTTTTCTCCTAAGTCACATTCTCTCTGTTTAGCCCCTTCCAAGTTAGCTTGCATTTTTCTTAAAATGTTATATCCAAAATAGTACTCCAACATAGATTTTGTAAATGTGAAGTAAAGAAATTACTTAATGTCGTGTATCACCTAGGACATGTCCATGCATTCAGGAAAGATATTAGTATTTTTAATGCCAACATCATATTGTTGACCTGTCTTCAGTCTATGATCTAACAGCACCACCAGATCTTTTGGACAGCACTGCAGAGTAATCACTTTCCTCCACTCTGTACTGGATTTTTCTTTCCTAAAACATATTCTTTGGATTTGTCTTTATTAAATTCCAATTTTGTGATTTTAAACCATCTATATAGGATTTTAACAAGATTAATTTTAGTTTTAAGCCCATCTTCCAAAATGCTTGAAATCCCTGTCAGACTGTTGTTCTAATAGATACATAGATTTTTTTCTTATATTTCTTGCTATCTGTACTGTATCTCATGTTGTTCTCTTATTTTTACCATAACCCTTACAATATTTATCATTAGAACTATTTGATGCAAATTTTTCTATCATTCTTTCACTCTCGGATCTTCAGGAAGTTCTAACGCAGTCACAAGTTTCTTGTTACCCATCCTCTTTTCTCCACATCCCTTCTGATTTTTATTCCTGCTATTTTAGTAAATTTTGTCTGCTTTAAACAAAACAAGTACATGAAAAATTGTTTCCAGCAGATTTCCAAACACATAATTGGGTAGCAAGCTTCCAGCCAGGCTGCTTTTTCCAGGGGACTTTTATTCTCTGGCTCTCACCATTACCGGTCTTGCTCTTTGAATGCTTCCCATGCTGTTAAGCACACTTCACGTACATCCCCACCTGATCCACTCATTTCTTTTAAAGCTCTTCATGAGTCACCCTTATGCCTTCATTATTATTCCCTTCATCCAGATGTTTGCAAAAACCCTGTCATCACTTCCTGGACATTCAAGTAAGCACAGACATGTCTCCTTTTTCTCTTGCTGGTAAGAGAAAGCATAGTTTTTACAGACTGCATCTCATGCTTGTATTTACATAAGTAAATCCACATATACAGGAAGGTGTGTAATTCTATCTCACTTAGCAGAACCAGCTACTAAAATCACCAGCAGTCAGTGAGACAATTTTTAAAAAGCATTTCCAGCAAGCTATGCCCTCTCTCTCCCACTGCTGGACGCCTTCTCCTTCTCCTTCTCCTTCTCCTTCTCCTTCTCCTTCTCCTCCAGCCTATCTAGCTGTGATCCTCACTGAGAGAATAATTATTATTCTGGCTACAGAACTACCTTCTATCTACCCTGCAGCTCAGTAGTACTCATCTTATATAGTCTGTATGTGGTTTGCAGTTTGAAGTGGAACACACTTTTTACAGCAACATTCATATACGAATATGGATTATGGTTTCAATTCACTTTATACTATTTTATATTTTAACTACAGAGCCACACACTTACAAATAAAATGAGTATGATTTTTTTTTTTACTGCCATGGTACTAAATATGTATTTAATCACCAATAATACAGGAGAAGGGAGGGCTAGGTCATGATTAGTGTATGTCAGTGCTGCTAAAGGAAGTTGAATGAGCTCTACTGGGCTTTCTTGCAAAGTCAGTCACTGCTGCGTGTGAGCAAAGGTATCACAGCCTCTTCTGAGCAGCAAGAATAATCAACTTGTACAGAGCTTTTATCCAAGGAATATCAAATTGGTTACCCAATGTTAATTAGCTCTCACAGTGTTCCTGTGTGGTACATTGCTATTGTTATTCACAAACAAAACAAACTTTGCTAATTTACCATCAAGCTGACTGAAGTAATTAACATAACCCATATGCAAAAGACATGACTATTCTAATTCAAAGACTCTCAGCTTTCAAAAAGATCAAGATAGTCACACATTTATGGATTTATTTTCAGATAAGAGACAACATTAATTAAAACTACTCGCTGAAGACACAACTCTGCCCCTCCATCCGAGGTGTGAGTGGGCCCAAAGCCAGAGCTGTTACTTCTCATGCTTGAAGAGTATTTTTCCCATCCCACAGAGCAGATCCACGTGGTCCTTGCAGGGAAGGGAGGCTGGGCACCCCAGCTCTGCTGGGGCTGCAGCCAGCACACACAGGTTCATAGAATCATAGAATCGTATAGGTTGAAAGGGACCTTTAAGATCATAGAGTCCAACTGTCAACCTAACACTGCCTATGTCACCACTAAACCATGCCCCCAGGTCTACCTGTCTTTTAAATACCACCAGGAATGGTCATTCAACCACTTCCCTGGGCAGCCTGTTCCAATGTTTGATAACCCTTTCAGTGAAGAAATTTTTCCCATCATCCATCCTAAACCCCCCCTAGTGCAGATTGAGGCCATTTCCTCTTGTCCTATCATTTGTTATCTGGGAGAAGAGACCAACCCCCACCTCACTACAATCTCTTTTCAGGTAGTTGAAGAGAGTGATGAAGTCTCCCCTCAGCCTCCTTTCCTCCAGGCTAAACAACCCCAGGTGCCTCAGCCGCTCCTCATAAGAATGTTCTCAAGACTTGTTCTCTCATGCTGCCATAGGTACTGGCATGTTGTTCCCAGGGGACAAGGGAGCAACGCTGGCTGCTCCCACCCAGCCCGTAGCACTGCCAAGACACCAGGAGCAACCCAGGGACAGCAGAGCAGGGCACATGGGGGGAGTCTGTCACCCCACTCCCCACAGAGTCCAGTCACCCCAGCAAGGTCATGCTAAAATGTGTGGCCACTTGAAACTCAAGTGGTCCAATGGTGCCCACACGGATGTGCTGAAACAGAAGTCCTAAATAACTAACAGTGTTTTTGCTTACCTAAAAGCATAAATTATGAGCCCCAAGGAAGCTTGTCTATACCACCAAAGATATGTAATAACTGCTGACAGTCTCACATGATGTATAGCTTTATTTTGACATCTAAAGGATTATTTTCAATTATTTCTTCCTGGACAATTATGCTTATTCTAGACCCATAATGCATTGTGCCAGTCATCTCTGGACATAAAACACTTTAATAGTGTACAGTAAGCTTTTTCCTTCCACACAAAATATCTTTGGGCCTATAATTACATTTCATAAAACTTCAGTACCATAATTTAACAGTCCCTTTCATAATGTTATGTCTGCATTTGTACAAAATAAAAAAAGCCATATATATGCTTTATCTCTAAAGCTTTAATTTATTTCTTGTCTACCAAAAGTGTCAAAAGTTTGGTCAAAGTGGTGTGTTATGAGGCAAGAATTAAGCTAGCGTTACACCTTGACAAGGCCGTTCCACAACTGGCAGCAACACAGGATTAGTTTGGGTTTGAAATTAATTAACTTCATCACAAAGCCTTCCTAATAGTAGATCAATAATCTCCTCGCTGTTTATTACCCCACTTACTTCCAGCCCCAAACTATTTCACAGCATTTAGAGGAGGACAACCCACTGGGTAGGGCTGTGCCAGAGTTTTCTGTTCTGCTGCAGATTCCTTTTATAAACTCCAGGAAAACACCAGGTGCCTCCAGGACTGGAATAACAACATGGGTTTTGTAAAGGTAGATATAGCAAGGACCATAACAGGCTCAGATATCTCGGTAGGGTTCCTGTATAGCAGAGAAAGCAGCAAAACTCAAGGCAAAGCCATACAGACAGGGAAGCATACTTTTATTTTCAAAGGAAGAGGTTTTCCTCCCCAACACCAGTTCTCTCAAACTTCTCTCATACCTATATGACTATAAGCACTGAGATGTGTGTGTCCAAGTAACCTGTCCAGTATGACTTCTGATGACACAGAGGGTGAGGGACACCAGCTAACAAGTCCTCATCCAGTCTTCTGGGTTCATCCTGAATGATGACGAGATGTATGAACTTTAGAGTCTTCACAGCCTCTGTTGCCAAAGAAGACTCATGTTCAGCGTGAGTTGTTTTGCACGAGTGTGGTGCCATATCTGTGATGAAGTCTGTGATTTTGGAGCAATCATCACTGGTTCCAACACTTCTCCTTGCTTTTATTTACATCCTTCTATTTCGTCTTGCTTTTCTCAGTCTTTTAACTTACAGTGTATACACCAGTATTTTTAAAACTACTTTGACGTTTATTCTGGTGCCTTTACACACGCACAGCCTTGTTCACACTCTGTATACTGATAGATTTGATTTACAAATTTCTGCATCTAAGAATGTACTAGGAGCAGTAAGGGTCTCACCTTGACGTGTAGGGCAAGAGCACATTCTCACCCAAATGCCATCTTTCATAGCTTTCAGGTACAGGAACTGGCGACCCAGGAGATGGAAACCATTCATTCTAAGAGCAAGCAAAGCCATATAGGTACAGTGGAATGGGTTTGTGATATATTGCTCTATCCATCACCTCAAAGACACCATTTTCATTCAAGCCGTGGCTCACACTGCTGAATAGGGGTTAAATCAGAGACATGAGCCCAGATTTTCTGCCAACAGATGGAATTTCATAGGAACAAAAGTCACAGTGGAATTAGTGGTCACACAGGCACCATGGGTGTTCGAAAGCAACTTCCAAAGCTTATGGTTAGGGACGTAGAAAAAGCATGGCTTAGTTGATCATGACTGTTCATTTACTGACCCCAGATGATACTTTTGGGTGCTTGGGAAAAATCATTCTCTTAGTACTCAGGAGACCAAGGGTAGAATTAGGATCATAAGTTTGTACAATCACTTTTGAACACTTTTAAACATTTCAAATGAAATTAGTATTTAAGAAAAATGCTTCTTGCTGTTTTTATGAGTGTTACTAAGTGGCTCGGTCCCCCTTGCTCTGCAATTCTCAATTAGTCTTACGCACATTGGTAATAGGATATGAGATCATTAACCTGTAAATCATTGGTTCAAATCTTGAACAGGTCATTAGTGACTAGAAGGCATTAGTATCTAATGACTGGTTTCATTCCACTGGACACATAGTCGCCGCCACAGCTGGCATTAGTAAATTATTCCAGTAGAGACCTAGGAAATGTACCAGGTCCAGATTTCGCTTCTGTCGATTTGATATCCCAGCCAGTCTCCCTATTAAGCTTTGAAATTAATAATTTTTTTGCTCACTCTTTTAAAGAGTAGCTCTTAGAACATTGTTGGGAAATGACACAACAGTCTGAAACAAAGTATTTTTTAATGTCTGGATCTAGTTTTCTTGAGATTTCTGTCTTGTAACTCAATCACTGTGGTCTGAAAAAAATCCAAGAGAACAAGAAATTCATTTCCCACAACTGGGACATTTAATAATCTCTCTTTCTCTCCTGAGTGGATTTCTCTGCTTGATCAACATCTGGAAATCACAGTGGTCCCTGCTAATACACAGTACCGCTCTACACTGTACTTTCATCAGGCCTCATCCATCCCCCAGCAAGCCTGTGAAGATGGGACCCGAGGGTTGGAAGGACTCTTGAATGCCACAGAAATCAGACTCTTGCAATCCAGAATAGCCCAACAACATCCGCATCACAAGCATTGCCTGACACATAACAACAGCCTCTAGCAAACTTGAACTGGAAGTAAGGACAAATTACTGAGAAAAAATGCACCAGTATTGCTCAGTTTCTTCTAATTTAAGCATTCACTACTGGGAACCCAGCAGTGTCCCTGGGAACACAGCATTAACAGCTGGGTTAGAAGGACCTTTGGTCAAAAAAAATACATGTTTTCTTAAGCAAGACCAGAAATACAAAGACCAAAATCACAAAAGGTACAATATGTCATAGGAGGAAAGCAGGAGAAATTAAAGATATCATGAAGTCCCAAAGCACTAATAAGGGGTTTTTTTAAATGAAAACAGGCTGTAGACCCCAGGTGCCAGATCTTTATAGGCTGCCATCTGACTACACAGGTAGTCAGGCCTTGTACAGCCACTCTCATGTATTTACATTAAGTTATTACATGAGTCACAAGCCACATGCTGACCTTTGCAGTCCATTAATTTTATTTTTTCCTCCTGTTCAATTAATGGAAGACCTTGAGTCATTGTGGGTAACCCCAGGAGAATTGTAATTAAGAATTAATATCAAGGCAACGTGTGGTGCAAAGCTCCGAAGTACTTTTGTTACCACGTGTTTATGGTAATGAAACCATGATGAAGATTTTATCGCTGAGTAAAACACTTTTGAATGTACAGTCACTGACCTGCAAACTGTTCACATGGCAAATGTATTAGGACATTTGCCTAAAGATCTCTCTCACAGCTGAGAAATGTGAGGCTGGTTTTGAATAGGATTTAACAAACTAATCACCACCTACAAGATTTGCAATCTGCAAATTCTCACATCTCCCACTGCAAACAAGGCTTAGGTATTCAGTATGTAAAATCCAATTAATAAATAGATTTAGGGGGTGTGTGTTTTAAGCTACTACCTGTCAAAAGCAGTAAATCAGGTCCTCATCTCTTCTGCGCTTATAACATAGGTGTTGGTTAGCACACACAGAAAATACCACTCCAGCATGGACTAATTGCAGAAGTAACCAGACAAACTGAAGAAGCATTTGCATTTCTTCCTCTTACCTGTCAGCCTCTCAATCACATCTTCAAACTCCATGCTGCTACAGAACCATGTCATGCAGCAATGCAAACAGAGAGAGGAAATATTTCAGCATGGGCTCCATCCTGAAAGTCCTCACCACACTGAATTATGAAGATGCGTAGTCAAGTCTCAACACCTTATGTGCAAAGCTTAAAAACATCCAATAAAGTAAAGGAAATCAGTTGGTCATTTATTTTTTACCATAAGGCTGCTCTGGCTCATGCTACAAAAAGGCAGCTGGAGAAAAGAGAGGCAGCAGAGTCGGAGATGTGTTCCCTCTCCTCCCCGTGGGTATCGCCCCAAAACGTGAACAACTTTGTGTTGCTTGTGGGATTTGTCGGCTGTGCTTGCATCAGTCCTGCCTGTGTGGAGGGCAAGGACAGGCTCGGGAAGACCGCGTGTCCACCTCACAATGTGCCACAAACCTGCAGACCAGCATGGGCACCATCAGCCAAAGCTCCTTCTTGGACCCACGCTCTTACCTGGCTTCACACCCAGATGTCCTGGGTCTGCCTGTGCCAGGCTGAGGCTTTGTGGGGCAATATTGCTCTGACCCTGCCAGAATTAGGCCCTGGAGCACATAAAAGGCATAAGCAGTTGCTGTCCATATTTTACCTAACCTGCATAAAAATAGATCACTCCAGTTTCCAAAGCAAGCAGTTAATCTTCATAAGCATAACCTATATTTTCTGAAGGAGGAGAGGAAGAAAGACTACTCTCTGCAAGTTTGTTATCTCTGACATATTTCTCCTAAGCTGGCTGATTGCATTAATAAGGCATAAGAAGACACATATATTAAAAATCCTGCATTTAAAACTTACTTTGTTTGATCTACAGCAAACTGACAAATCCAAAAAATTCAAAGTTATAGATGATACTTTTTTTCAGAAAAGGAATAGAAATCTAAGACACAGACTCAGGACAGCAGAACTGTCTCCAGACAAAATTCTTGTGTTGCATTAAATCAGGTAATTAACATTATAATCTGGAGGCACAAAGGCAGATGCTTCTTGGTTTTTCTGATTTTGTTTCCTTAGGGTTTGACAGTGACACTCAGACACAGCTCTCAATGGAGAGTAACATTTAGCTATGCCACATTAGGAAGGAGCCTCAGGAAGAATTTACAGGTTCCTATTTTGTCTTGCTCAGAGGGGAAAGAATTTCACCAAGTGCTTGGAAAAGCTGCTTGCTTATCCCTTTCTGCACCACTTTCATTTCTCCACTCAAGTCACGTCTAACATCAGACAGAGCTAAGCACTTAGAATGATCATTCCTCCATCATAACAAGGATGAACGTCTGGAAAGGACCTAGAGATACCATATATAGCTAGCTAGAATGAGAAAAAGATATTCCCAAACTTTCTGTTTCTCCTATAAAATCAAAACAGACAAATGCATTTCTATATGCTTACCCTAGAGTAGGTACCATAGCCTGTACCTGAGCCACTATGGTAAACCAGAGAAACAGCAGGTCTAGCAAATAAAAACATCAAATTGCTTTTTAAAAGCTACATACCCAAGCTTCTATTGATTAAATGCAGGACTGATCACACGTAAAGTAGAAATGGCACATGACGTCAGCAGTGGCTTAGCTGCAGAAGTTCTCAACTAGATTTTACAGAACAGCCAGCTCCTGCCCCTCCGACTTGACTTCACAGATCCCCTGTGCAAGTTATTGAACCTTTTACAGCAGGACAAGATTGGCTGCAATTGGTGTGCTTTATTTGGCCATAAAGCATACAAGACATTACAAGGGAGGGAGAATTCATGCCTAATGCATATCAAACTCAAACAAGGCGTTTTCCGCAGTTCACACACAGACACAATTCTGTGATCTTTAGATTGAATGCCATATATTAACTTATATTTGATTCTTTGGTTAAAGCAAGAGCTTTAACCTTTACAGTTGGTATTTTTAAGGAGAACAAAGGAAGGCTGCCCTCCCCAAAATTTTATTCAGGCACACAAAGTCATAGTGATGAAACTGCTTCCCCTGATGTTAGCAAGGGTAGTCACAGGTAATAATTTGCAGAATGAGGGGAAAAGAGAGGGTAAATTAGTGGGCTATCTGACATCAAACATGAGTGTGCATACATCAGAAATGCTGGCCTTGAAAGGACAGGTCCATAAAAACTAAGGGAACAGAAATCTTTCCTATGTGCCATGGAGCCCTGCCCAAGAACCCAATATGAACAACACAACCATGCATGCCAAGAAAGACTAATCATTTAACATTCCTTTTTCCTAAGAAGGTAAATGGCCCACTTGAACTCCCAGCAAACTTTGCTGGGGGGAGAGGGGAATGGCGTTTTCCAAGTGAGCTATGAAATTATAGAATTGATGACCTGGAGGCCACAGTTCTTGAGTCAGGAGTGCAAAACAGTTCGGGTTTTTTTTGACAATACAAGTCCCAATTGTATGGAAGATGTTCACAGCCATTAAGAATATAAAGGTCTTCCATGCCGTCTCTTGCTAGGTAATGAAGCCTCTCCAGTGAAGTGTTCACAGCCAATAAAAGGAATAGCTGAATTTCACTTATTTCTCCTATGCATCAGCAGACTTCTACAGTTTTATACCTCCGGAATGTATGCATTATTAGATCTTCCTATGTACCCATCACTGTGGTGTTCAAGTGCTGTTCATCTTGAACCAATGCACACTACCCAAAACTCCCGATATCCAGCTCTAATTTTGCAGTTTCAGACTATTTTTAATTGTTCCATATGCTTGGAAATGAGCCTGTGAAGCTTTCTTGGCTTCGCTCCCACTCTTCCCCATATTTGGAATTATTTTAAATACGATTCAAATATTTTCTCAAGGTGCTGAGAGACCTTCTGTGCTTAAGACAGGAAAATTTGTCATAGTAGCCTTTCTTGTCTCCTTTAGTTATTAGCCTATGAATAAATTTGTGACCACTGAAGTCCATTTAGACATCTTGCAGTAAGAACACACAGCCAGCGACACTGCATGGATCCTTCTTGATACAGCTAATAAGGTTTGTTACCTGCACCGTGGATCAGTTGTGTTTTGAGATCTGACTTACATTATTCCGAACTGATCTTCCTCAGTGACAATGAGAACTGCACAGGATGTAAAGCAGCGATTTGCCATAGGAACATTCACAACCACAACAAGGTACAGAAGTTTGCCCAATGTGTTTATGAGCTTCAGTTTATAATCTATCATTGGCCCCATCCACCCAGCTGACAACTGCTGCCTGTGCTTGTGTTCTCCAGATTGTGCGTCTTCCACTCCTCCTGAAACAGCTGTTTACTCCGCAGATTGTCACAACCATTCGTCCCTGCAGACACAGGCAGCAGCTTTTCAAATTTGTCTGGGAGTCTAGCTTTGACTAGTCTTTCCCAAGGGGTCATTTCAAAATGCAGACCTGCTTCTGCTTGGTGATACTTTATCCTAGGCTGTTAAAAAACATTGTGCAAGCTGCCATCTGCTTTACCCTTTAGCATAGCTCTTTTTCACAATATGGTAAATGTACCCTTGGCCAGGTGCCACAGCAGAGTGAAGGTCCCTGTCTGCAGAAAAGGTACATTCAGGGCAACAGCAGGGAAAGCTTCCTCCTAATGCTTGCACTTTAATCCTGTCCTGGAGAGTTTCCTGCCATTGGTGCACTCTCGTCAACGACAGTTGTCAGCAGCTAAACATTACCGTGGCGCAGATGGACCCTAGGTACCAGTAGCCAAAAGTTACTGCTCAAGCCATTCATTGCTATGTCTTCAGTTTGCAATTCATGCTCAAAGTCTTGCATTCCAGCAGCTTTTGCCCCACGTCGCTTACATCAGCTGATACCAACATCTGGCCCAAAGTTTAAAGCTCAGGTCCAGCTGAATCAGTACAGACCACAGCAATTTCCCTCCTACTCAGGAGAGTCCTGAACACTGTACTGAAATGAAGCAGTTCATCAATTTAATTGCAACCCATAACATCATGCATTTTGGATTTTATGTCAAATTTGCCGTGTCCCAGCAGCAGTGCTGCGACCTGCCAGGTAGGCTCTTCAGGAAATCAGGGATAGGCTGGAGAGGACCCTCACAGGTCAGCTGGATGCACAGAGAGCAGGTGGGCTTGCAGGTCCCAGTGGATGCCTGGCAGCACTGGCTCTCTCCAAAACTGTGTTAGTGAATGTGCTTATCTGTTGCTAGCACCAGCAAAGAAACAGAGCCATCCGTCCACTACTTTCTCACTGAAGATATTGTTTTAAATTATTCTGCAGCAGTTTCTGCTCCAACAAAAAAAGTGGGACAACCAACATCTCTGCTGCATCCTGCTTTAGCTGTACCAAGCACTAAGTGAATGTCCTGGTTTGAGGTAGAACAGAACCGATCTTCTTTTGGGTTATTTTACTTTTCAGTTAAGTCTCATCTAAGTGAACTGCACTCTCAGAAATTAATGGAATATTTTTCTTACAGTGTCTGCTTCCTGAGTGATAAGGTCTGATGTTTATAGTTAATACCAAGGAATGGTATTGCAGAAGAGGTCTTTTTTACTCTTATTGCTGTAACAACCAAGGTCAGCTCACTTCATTATTTGCCCAATTGGAGGGTCAGAAGAGGAAGAGAGTAGAGGGGTCCCACCTGCAGGGAGGAGTGGTGACCTGGGTCACCAGGACAGGTGACCCAAACCTGGCCTACAGGGTACTCCATCCCAGCTGCATCATGTTCAGTATAAAAGCTGAGGGATCAAAGGGTCAGCCCTCTTTCTTCAATGGCCGGCATCCGAGGAGGACCCGGTCTGTTCATCTGCCTTTGATCCCAATCCTTGTGTTCCTGAGTCCAGTTCCTGCAGCTCCCGTCCATCCCAGACTGAACTCAGTCTGGGACTTTCCCAGTGCCTGATTGTCATATAATCTTCATCCTGGGAGCTCAATACAGTTTTGTATATATAGTATATATCTCATTATTTTCTTATTAATATTATTATCTTTTTATTATGAATATTTCATAGAATCATCTAAGTTGGAAGGGACCTTCAAGATCATCTAGTCCAATCATCAACCTAAAAAAATTAATTAAAGTAATTTTAGTTTTCTTTTCAACCAATAAGTCTCTCTCCCTTATTTTCTCTTCCTTCTCTTGGGAAAGGAGAGAGATTAAAGAGAGCATCTGTCATTCATTTAGTGGCGAGCCCAGCCCAAACCACGACAGTGAAGGGGGCTGCTGGTTGGATTTGGGATAGTCACTAGTCTTTTCCTGACTGATCAGAATCAAAGATTCTTGTGTTTATTTTACTTTGTTTACGCAAGAACAAAGGAAAAAGGTGTGTGGAAAGTCTGTTATGTTTCATAGGGAACATTTTTAACGGATTTGTTTTGATTTATGCTGACCTGGGTCACCAGGACAGGTGACCCAAACCTGGCCTACAGGGTACTCCATCCCAGCTGCATCATGTTCAGTATAAAAGCTGAGGGATCAAAGGGTCAGCCCTCTTTCTTCAATGGCCGGCATCCGAGGAGGACCCGGTCTGTTCATCTGCCTTTGATCCCAATCCTTGTGTTCCTGAGTCCAGTTCCTGCAGCTCCCGTCCATCCCAGACTGAACTCAGTCTGGGACTTTCCCAGTGCCTGATTGTCATATAATCTTCATCCTGGGAGCTCAATACAGTTTTGTATATATAGTATATATCTCATTATTTTCTTATTAATATTATTATCTTTTTATTATGAATATTTCATAGAATCATCTAAGTTGGAAGGGACCTTCAAGATCATCTAGTCCAATCATCAACCTAAAAAAATTAATTAAAGTAATTTTAGTTTTCTTTTCAACCAATAAGTCTCTCTCCCTTATTTTCTCTTCCTTCTCTTGGGAAAGGAGAGAGATTAAAGAGAGCATCTGTCATTCATTTAGTGGCGAGCCCAGCCCAAACCACGACAGTGAAGGGGGCTGCTGGTTGGATTTGGGATAGTCACTAGTCTTTTCCTGACTGATCAGAATCAAAGATTCTTGTGTTTATTTTACTTTGTTTACGCAAGAACAAAGGAAAAAGGTGTGTGGAAAGTCTGTTATGTTTCATAGGGAACATTTTTAACGGATTTGTTTTGATTTATGCTACTGTAAATCAGAAATAGTGCCATTTAGCTCTCTGGTGTTATCCCAAGGGAAAACTGCCATGAAATCAAAACCAAGGACATTGTATTTGGAATAATAGTGTCAAATATCCTTCTCTTTATAGGAATTACTGCTGAAAAAGGGGTTTAACACAATCCTTTAACTGGAATTGTATGCAGTTTTCCACCAAAGTCCTAGACTATTTTTTTCCTTTTTTTTAATTCTTGCATATTATGCATGTCATTTATCCATAAGATTCCAAAATATCCTAAGAGTGTACACACAGGACTAACCACAATTCTGAATAAAAAGCAATAATTAAAAATAAAAAACAGTGCTTAGGCTAAATTCTGAACCCTCAGAAATCATGGTGCTCAGCTTAAGTTCCCTTGACAACCTCTACATCCCTTCATTCATAATGTGTGCACGGAAGAAAAGGCAGAGATGGAATTAAAGTTGTCATGACAACTTTGTCTCTAAATTATCTGTCTTTTGTGAATTGGCTACTTTGGGCTACATGTTGCTCAGCAAAACTCTTGACAGAGAATGAGTTTCATAGAAGCGGTTTGACAGATCAATAAATTGGTTTTAACTTTAACAAAAATGTATTTATCCAAATACATCTAGCCAGATAGAATAAAGACTGAACAGATGATGAATCCAAACATCAGCTAAAACAGAATATTTTGTGTCTTTAATCAACACAGCAATGCTAGCAAGATTTTTTTTTATTTAATTTTTAGTATCCCTCAACCTTCATATAGAAAACATTCAGGTGATATCTCAACTGGCAAAGATGAAACATTCATTTACCATCTACAGCCTCCCACATTACCAGGCTATTATTTCATTTGTTTTGTTAGGAGCATAATCAGAAACTGCCTGCTCCTAGAGGAAACAAGATAAGCTCTCAAACACTACACAGAGACTTCTCTGCAGAGGGGAATGTATATTAAATCTCTTTGCATAGTATTAAATATTATTTCCTCAATTATGTTCAACCTCTGGACTTCACAGCTTCCACAGATCGCTCTGCTTGCCTCATATTCCTAGAAGCAGAGCTTTCATACAGCCACCATATTTGTAAAGCTAAAGAATGCAAAACAGAACAAAAAAAGCCTTCACCTTTGTTCTGTTTCAAGAACACCCATGTTCTTGGAAGTCCTCACTGAAGAAGTAAAAAGTTCTCATTTGATCTTGAAAAAGATTTCTCTTGCAAATTACGATTTCAGGTAGTAAACAGCGATCTTTAGAAAAGGTATTTCCCCTAAAATACTTTCAAAATCATAACTCTACATCAGACAAGGGCTTAAATCCAGTATCTGTGCAGACTGGAAAGCTCAAATTGCTTTCTAATTTGACTTTTCCTATCTGCTCCTGAAAATGTCACCAAGACCTGCTGATAAAAGAAATTCAGAGAAGAACTGCAAACATATTATTTTTTCCATCCCGCTCACCTCGAAAAGATAATCTTCATCCAGGAATGCCCTCCCAAAATAGGAGTTATGCTTTATGCTCTGTGTATGTAGCCTGGCCTACAGGGTACTCCATCCCAGCTGCATCATGTTCAGTATAAAAGCTGAGGGATCAAAGGGTCAGCCCTCTTTCTTCAATGGCCGGCATCCGAGGAGGACCCGGTCTGTTCATCTGCCTTTGATCCCAATCCTTGTGTTCCTGAGTCCAGTTCCTGCAGCTCCCGTCCATCCCAGACTGAACTCAGTCTGGGACTTTCCCAGTGCCTGATTGTCATATAATCTTCATCCTGGGAGCTCAATACAGTTTTGTATATATAGTATATATCTCATTATTTTCTTATTAATATTATTATCTTTTTATTATGAATATTTCATAGAATCATCTAAGTTGGAAGGGACCTTCAAGATCATCTAGTCCAATCATCAACCTAAAAAAATTAATTAAAGTAATTTTAGTTTTCTTTTCAACCAATAAGTCTCTCTCCCTTATTTTCTCTTCCTTCTCTTGGGAAAGGAGAGAGATTAAAGAGAGCATCTGTCATTCATTTAGTGGCGAGCCCAGCCCAAACCACGACAGTGAAGGGGGCTGCTGGTTGGATTTGGGATAGTCACTAGTCTTTTCCTGACTGATCAGAATCAAAGATTCTTGTGTTTATTTTACTTTGTTTACGCAAGAACAAAGGAAAAAGGTGTGTGGAAAGTCTGTTATGTTTCATAGGGAACATTTTTAACGGATTTGTTTTGATTTATGCTACTGTAAATCAGAAATAGTGCCATTTAGCTCTCTGGTGTTATCCCAAGGGAAAACTGCCATGAAATCAAAACCAAGGACATTGTATTTGGAATAATAGTGTCAAATATCCTTCTCTTTATAGGAATTACTGCTGAAAAAGGGGTTTAACACAATCCTTTAACTGGAATTGTATGCAGTTTTCCACCAAAGTCCTAGACTATTTTTTTCCTTTTTTTTAATTCTTGCATATTATGCATGTCATTTATCCATAAGATTCCAAAATATCCTAAGAGTGTACACACAGGACTAACCACAATTCTGAATAAAAAGCAATAATTAAAAATAAAAAACAGTGCTTAGGCTAAATTCTGAACCCTCAGAAATCATGGTGCTCAGCTTAAGTTCCCTTGACAACCTCTACATCCCTTCATTCATAATGTGTGCACGGAAGAAAAGGCAGAGATGGAATTAAAGTTGTCATGACAACTTTGTCTCTAAATTATCTGTCTTTTGTGAATTGGCTACTTTGGGCTACATGTTGCTCAGCAAAACTCTTGACAGAGAATGAGTTTCATAGAAGCGGTTTGACAGATCAATAAATTGGTTTTAACTTTAACAAAAATGTATTTATCCAAATACATCTAGCCAGATAGAATAAAGACTGAACAGATGATGAATCCAAACATCAGCTAAAACAGAATATTTTGTGTCTTTAATCAACACAGCAATGCTAGCAAGATTTTTTTTTATTTAATTTTTAGTATCCCTCAACCTTCATATAGAAAACATTCAGGTGATATCTCAACTGGCAAAGATGAAACATTCATTTACCATCTACAGCCTCCCACATTACCAGGCTATTATTTCATTTGTTTTGTTAGGAGCATAATCAGAAACTGCCTGCTCCTAGAGGAAACAAGATAAGCTCTCAAACACTACACAGAGACTTCTCTGCAGAGGGGAATGTATATTAAATCTCTTTGCATAGTATTAAATATTATTTCCTCAATTATGTTCAACCTCTGGACTTCACAGCTTCCACAGATCGCTCTGCTTGCCTCATATTCCTAGAAGCAGAGCTTTCATACAGCCACCATATTTGTAAAGCTAAAGAATGCAAAACAGAACAAAAAAAGCCTTCACCTTTGTTCTGTTTCAAGAACACCCATGTTCTTGGAAGTCCTCACTGAAGAAGTAAAAAGTTCTCATTTGATCTTGAAAAAGATTTCTCTTGCAAATTACGATTTCAGGTAGTAAACAGCGATCTTTAGAAAAGGTATTTCCCCTAAAATACTTTCAAAATCATAACTCTACATCAGACAAGGGCTTAAATCCAGTATCTGTGCAGACTGGAAAGCTCAAATTGCTTTCTAATTTGACTTTTCCTATCTGCTCCTGAAAATGTCACCAAGACCTGCTGATAAAAGAAATTCAGAGAAGAACTGCAAACATATTATTTTTTCCATCCCGCTCACCTCGAAAAGATAATCTTCATCCAGGAATGCCCTCCCAAAATAGGAGTTATGCTTTATGCTCTGTGTATGTAGCAAGCACAAGTCATAGTCCAAGACTGTGATTCCTGGGCACGGCAGTAATGTGCTTAACAGTGAAATAACAACCACAACAGCCCAATATCAGCAAACATCAGTAAACTCTGCATCCAGTCCAGATTTTCTCATTTCATGGAGAGAATTTGTTCTTTTAAAGTGGATCCACAGCCCAAGATCTCCACCTGCTCTGCATCAGACCTACAGAACTCCACTTTTTCACTTTTTCACAACTACTTTTTGCAACCAAGCATAAGCAGAGCACCATAGGATCAGAGCAAAGGAGATACCCAAGTGCTGCTAAAAGGCTGAATCGCCTGCCTCCAGGGGGTCCCTGTAACTTGGTTAATATGTGTAGCTGTTAAAAGCTGTTGAAATGACAGTGCTAAAAAAAATGAGCAAGCACCACAGAGAAAAGGATGGCTAAAATAACTGACCCATGAAAATAAAGTGAAGATGAATAAAAGAATGGGAAAAAAAAATAAAAGCAGGGGAAAGATAAAGGGCAAAGAGACAGGTAGAGCTGATAACCATCTGAAATCAGCTTTCCTTTCTCTCCTTGCTTTCTCTTCCTCCTACCCCTTCCCCATTTCCTAACTCCTCAGCTCCACTTATACAACTCTTTGGCCTCTACTGTCAGTTTAGCATTACAAATCCTTAGGCTGGTTTCATGAAGTCAAGCAGGCTCACTGAAGATCACTGGGCTCAGCTTATTCCTGGTGTAATCTTACCCAAATCCATGGAACTACATGAGGGATGAGCTGGAACCAGTGATGTTTTTTTCATCTTCTGACATCCAGCTTTGGAGCTCTGTAACTCCAGACTGATGATACACATTGAACGGTTTTCCGAACACAGTGGAGGAGAAAGAATAAAATATGAGCTCCTTGGGTGGTTTTCATCACAGTAGTTGCACTACATCTGCCATATATCAGAACAGTTCCCATGTTTCCTACCCAAGATTCATAACAGCTCTGAAAACACCACCATACTTCACCATGTTGAAAAACAAATTTCTCCATAGCTGGAGAAATTTATTTTTTGAGGTACAGTGGCAAGGTACACAATGTCCTTTAGAGCAACTTAACAAAAGAAATTATCTGATTCCTGGAAAGCCTTTTTCAATCTCTGCTCTTTTATCTGCAAACTCTCCAGTTGTTTATTTGTGAAGCGATAATCCTCCCACTTTGTCTCAGTGAAAACTTCTTCCTGGGAGATAAAAAATAGTTCTTACGAATCTGCTGTATTGCTTGTGAGTAGTAATAACCCACTTGCATCAAGGCTGTATTTTTTTATTATTATTTGTGTTGCAATAGTGCTGGGAGCCCCTTGCTGGCACCGGATGTCACTGTGTTTGAATTGTGTATATACAGGATAAGAGAGACTGATCTCACTGATCAGATGCACTGTGTTTTAAATGGAAGACAAAAAAAGAATCAGAAAATAAGACTGCAAAAGACCTCAAGAGGTCATCTAATCCGTATTTGGATGTGTGGCAGACTCCTTTATAACTGATCAGCTACTGCTATCAGTTGTTTCATATGTTTTACAGATGGAAAATTAAGAGATTGTGTCATGCTCATGAAGCCTGCTGCCTGGCTGTGGCAGAAGTGGAAGTTTAACCCAAATCTCACAACTCCTGGTCAACCAGGAGTCAATGAAAATACTTCATGTTAACAGAGCTTGGGAGCCTTTAAGGAAAACAATCATAAACCTGCTATGTATGAGCTACTATGAAACAGTGAGTTAAAATAATGAAAACCTAGCTACAATATTTTTTTGGCTTTTCTGCACTAAGACATACCTTAAAGAAAGCACAAAGTCCACAAATAGCTGTATATATTAAAATATCTCTACCTCATTTATCACACTGCATTAGATATTCATTTTTCCTTCACTATCAGTAAAAAACACTATTCTATGTCATATATAATATATGAAAGTCACACTATACAAAAATTCACAGAAGATAAAATACTAAGATCAAAAGCACTCCATATCTGACAAAGACTTTTTACACACTGCAATACATCTTCTCCCATGTATTCTGCCTATTCCGTGAAGCAGTATACATGCGTAATATCAGATAAACTCATCCTTTTAGTCAGTTATTGTTGATACCAAGTTTTCTGTTTCAGTGCAGAAAAAAAAAGTTTCAAGTTACAGACGTGTTATCATTTCTTCTGCAGGCTGAAGTGTAATCACCCTCTTTCATAGGTTACTGTTTCTACCTTCTATGTCAAATAAGTTTCATACATTGATGCAACCTAGGCAAGATTAATATGGCTTTCCTCCTTAATATAAATCTTTTGATTTGTTGCTGAATGGACTGTTCTCAAGTATTGCTATCTAACTGCAAGGGACAATGCTGTTTATCATTTCCCCCTGAAAGCAGCCATCCAGATCTAGATATTACAGTACTTTGAATTTAGAAACCATGAAATATAAATGTGTTCCTACCAAGAATGAGTAGGAATTAAATGAATGTTTATTTTACATCTGGAGTACCTTTTTACATTTCCTCCCCATCTATGACATCTAGATAAAAATCCCCACTAAAATAGACAGCTTACACTGAAGATTTCTTCTGAATAAGAAACATAGAAGTTCAAAATTAATGACATGTAGATCATATGACAGAAAAATATTAATTACGCTTATCCAAAAAAAACTAACTGACCATTTCACCCCTTGGGAAATGTTGGGGTTTTTTAAGCCAACACATTTTGGACAACTCCCTGACGAAGTCTATTCTTGTTTTGGAAAAAAGAAAAGCCAAACCAAACCACTGAAAAATTCTTAACAATACTTCAATGTCTTATTTGAAATTACTGTTTGAAAACATTTTCACATCATATAAAATATAGTCTAGACGCTCTAGACATTAAAACTGAAACAAACAAACCAATGCCATAGCTTCATTCACATTAAATTCTAGTTTTCACCAATTTTCTTTCCAATTTGGAAATAAGAAGACATTTCATAGCTCTTGAATTTCTTATCAGATAAGGAATCTGATTCCAGTTTTCAGAGAACACTTACTTTTTAACCAGCTAAATTGTTCCTTCCTCACAAACTCCTACAGTTAGCAAAGTAGAATATTGGAACATTCAGTATATTAAACAGAGCAGAAGTCAATGAAGTAATGTCCTTTGTTGCTGACAGTGCACTAGGAGTGCGGAGAACACTATATATCTTTCCTGGGCTACAGAATTGAGTTATCCTACAGTTTTTAACACAGACAGGTATCATCCTCATGACTAAACAGGGCCAAGGCTGGTTATATCAGCTGAGGCGTTGATGCTGCACACATATCTATTTAAGCCTGAACTAACAAGCTACACTGCAATGAAGCTTTAAGACGTACCCTTCTGTGCCTTTTCCTTAAAGAGAGGAGACCCACAGGGCTTGTAAACATTCCAACCAGATTCTGTTAGAGCACACCCCCGAGCACTGAAGTTACTGAAATGGAGGAGGAAACCCAGATCAGCAGAATAAAAATTAAAAAGGGGTATGAGGCAGACCTCCCCTTGTCCCCACCTTGCAGGGTGACTGCTTTTCTCCAGGCTCAGTCTAGCCACCTTGCTGGGTTGCAACAAATGCTGTGGTCTTTTTTCAGCTCCTAAGAAAAGTCTTTTTCTTCCATCCCTTTCGTGCCTGCTCTTTGCTCTCCTCAGCAATCTCTGTCTCTGCCCAGCTGAGCATGTCGAGTTACTTTGAAAGTCTGGAAGCTCTCTCTCCTAGAGGACTCCACCTGAACCAGGGTCTAGTGTTGAGGCCAGGCTGAAAGGCAAACCTCCTCCTTGTTGTCCAGCCAGGTCCTTTCACCAAGATATGTCCTTAAGCTCTACCAGAGGTTCTCAAATGTCAGCCAAGAAGATGTTGCCTCTGCAATAAGACAGAACAAATAGAAACTTTTATCTAGAGTCTAGAAAACCATCCTCACTGTAGACCAACGGAAACACCCTAAACCAAAGGAAACAAACATCTTTGAATGGGAGAATGAAGGACCCATTTAAAGTGTCAAAGAAAGTGGATGAATGGCTACCTAGGGATGGAGGAACTCAGGAATTAAGAAGGTTGTTTTTCATTATTGATATATGCTTTGAGAACATTAAGAAAAGACCCGACCTGTGGGAAGGTTTATGGTGATATTGCTGATGACTACAGTTTATTAAGCTCAAAGGGACAAATGGTAATTAGTATTTTTTATCAGATTCTTAATCTCAGTTTCTGGGGAATGACACAGACAAAGTGCTTCATTGCACAGGTGACACTCCTTTTCTTGGGAGGAAGGCTAGGAAAATGGAAAAGTAACAACTTGGCTATCTGAGAGATAAATAGTGCAATAGTTTACACTGAGAAGGTATAAAACTGAGTACAGGTTTTGGCACCTGTTCCCCACCTCAGTATGCAACCAAAGAACCAGGTATAGGAGAACAAAGTCAATCAGACTTTTTGATCTGTAGAGACTCGGGTCTTTCAGAAATATGAAGCTTAAGAAAACCTCAGAGACAAAATTTTTGCAGAGTATGAAGAGCAAAATCCAAAGAAAGAGACAGTTGTATTTCATGCCTGAAGGAAAGACCGAAGTGCTGTAACAGAATAATCACTTGTGACTGATCCAAGAGCAATGTTTAAAGAACTAATGCTGTGCTATTATTGGAGAGGGTGTCTCCTGTGTTTCCACTGGAGAAGAGATATGTAGTGGATAGTACATGTTGAAGCTCCTTGTTTGTGAGCTTTCTCTGAGGTCCCTGAAACAGAAGCAATGTCTTTTTCTCTCATCAAGCCCCCACCACAATTTGAGTAGTTCAAATGTTTAGTGGGTGTTATTCTCTGAAGACTCAGTTACTTCATCACAGTATATAAGTACAATATCTTTCTTTTACCTCCCTTCCAGTTGAAGTCAATAGTGATATAGTCCCTTCAAAAGAAGCAAGATTTGCTTGGACAGCTAGATCTTGCAAGGTGGTAGCTCCATCTAAAGCAGCACCTACAAACAAGATTAATCTGAAGCATGAAAGTTATGCTATTGATTTCAGTGGGATTGTTCACGTGCAGGAGTTAGAATAAAATATCTGTGCCAGTGGAAAAAGGTCAATAAAGCGGCTTGCTGTGTATGCATGCTATTTAATGTGTAACCTTGCATTTTCAAGATTGCAAGACCTGACTACAACCAGTTGTGGTTTTAAACCACATGGTTTTAACCACATGGTAAACCATTGCTGGTTTTGAGCCAGCAATGTGCCCTTGTCACCAAGAGGGCCAATGGAATCCTGGGCTGCATAGAGAAGAGTGTGGCCAGTAGGTCGAGGGAGGTCATTCTCCCCCTCTACTCTACACTGGTGAGGCCACAACTGGAATACTGCCTCCAGTTCTGGGCTCCCCAGTTCAAGAGAGACAGGGAACTACTGGAGAGAGTCCAACGTAGGGCAACAGAGATGATTAAGGGATTAGAGCACCTCCTTTATGAGGAAAGGCTCAAAGAGCTGAGGCTCTTTAGCCTGCAGAAGAGAAGGCTGAGGGGAGACCTCATCTATGTTTACAAGTTCCTAAAGGATGGGCTGAAGGATGAGGGAGCCGGATTTTTTTCAGTGGTTCCCAGTGACAGGACGAGGGGCAATGGGCACAAGCTGGAACAGAGGAAGTTCCACTTAAAAATGAGGAAGAACTTCTTTACGGTGAGGGTGACAGAGCCCTGGAACAGGCTGCCCAGGGAGGTTGTGGAGTCCCCTCCTCTGGAGATTTTCAAGACCCGCCTGGATGCAGTCCTGAGTGATGTGCTCTGGACAATCCTGCTTTAGCAGGGGAGTTGGATGAGATGATCTCTAGGGGTCCCTTCCAACTCTGTCAAATCTGTGAATCTGTGTGAATCTGTGAGCCTGTAAACAGGAGTCTTCCATATTGCCTTTTCTGGTAGGGAAGATTCTTTTTTGGTTACTTTGATAAAGGCTATTCTTTTAAGTACAAAACAACTTAATTCTGTTCCCTATGTTGCAAACTGGATATTTAGCTGGAAACAGTATGTCTGGAGGTAAGCAAATGGAGAATCATTACAGGTTCATTTCACAATTTACCTTTGCTGTATCTGAAAGAGTAATGGGCATAGGTTAATCCCCTTCTGCTTAGTGCAGAAGCAAGCAGAAAGACTGCCTAGAGCAAAATTAAGAAACAATTTTCTCTTCTCACTTTTCCCATTTTATCTCATCTTTCCATTTCATCCTGAAGCTGCTGCCGATAGTGTTAGTTGTGGAATTAATGTCTTGCCAAAATAGTGAGATCTGTTAAATTATGTAGTAGTTTCCACAAGGGAAAGTATGGGAGCCTTATTGCTTAAGTAGTTTGAAAAAGGCATGGATGGTTCAACAAAGGAAAGCGCAAAGTCCTGCACCTGGGGAGAAACAGCTCCAGACACCAACACATGCTGGGGGCCATCCAGCTAGGAAGCAGCTTGGCAGAAAAGGATCTGAGGGTCCTGGTGGACACCAGGTTGAACATGAGCCAGCACCAGGCCCTTGCTGCAAAGAAGGCCAATGTATCCTGGGCTGCATTAGGCATAGTATTTCCAGCAGGTAGAGGAAGTTGATCCTTCCCCCATACTCAGCACTGGTGAGGCCACGCTGTGTCTAGTGCTGGGCTCCCCAGTAGAAAAGCAACACGTACATACTGGAAAGAGTCCAATCAAGGGCCATGCAGATGATGAAGGAACTGGAGCATCTCTCCTATGAGGAAAGGCTGAGACAGCTGTGCCTATTTGGCCTGGAGAAGGCTCAGGGGACTTTATAAATGGCTATAAATACTTGGAAGGAAGATGCAAAGAGGATGGATCCAGCCTCTTTTCAGTGGAGCCCAGTGCCAGGACCAGAGGCATTGGGCACAAACTGAAAGACAGGAGGTTCCTGCCGAACATCAGGAAACACTTTTTTACGGTGAGGGTGACTGCGCACAGGCACAGGTTGCCCAGAGACGTGGTGGAGTCTCCATCCTTGGCGATATTCATGGTCCTGGATGACTGGCTCTAGATAGCCCTGTTTGAGCAGAGAGGCTGGAACATACAACCTCCAGAGGTCCTTACCAACCTCAACCCTTTTATGATTCTGTGAAAAAAAGCACTCAAAACCATGTTATAGAATCAACCTTATATTAGTGTGCAAAAAAATAGGACGATAAGGCACCAAAACCAAGCTTTCACCATCTCTAATATTGGTAATAAAAGCTCTTACTTATACATACCTTTCTTTGTTATCAGTTATCTGTATTGCATGAATCAGCTTCAGTGCCTTGACTAATTTCAAGGAAGAAATCCAGAATACTGCCCGTTGTTGGCAGTTTTTCTAAAAAGTATCACCAAATAACAGGTAATCAAATCCAAGCACATTTCGTACGCCTTATCCATAATGCTAGAAGTTCCAAAAATAATGGAAGATCAGCTTAATTATGTTTTCTTAACTAAGAAAAAGATGTTGATGAATTGGTTTCCTTACTGCATTGTCTGTTCTTCTTGTCCCTGAGTAGACTGTGAATTTCTAACACAGAATGGTGTGTTACAGCAAAAAAAAATTCAGTGAGTTAATTTTGAGTATCTTATCACTATGTATTGCAATATTTGAAACATCTTCCATTTAGGATATAAAAGCATATATAACAGCAAAAGTACCACGATCTCTGTGGAACTTCTGTCTATTCTTGCTTGAGACACAAGCATCTTGGTTGACTGGCTACATTGCTGCTTTTTTCAAGGTTTAGGATTAGTATTTGGAAAGCTGATGGCCCTTGAAAAAGCTGGTACATAGGTGAACAGTGCAGAGTTAGAAGTGACATTTTAGTTGTGGTAGAAGTTCTTCTTTAAAAAGAGCAAGGTTTTGCAGCACTTACAAAACCAGGCCAGTTTTGGCAATTGTCTAATCTTCCCAAGAAATTTGACCCCCTCTGGCTAAATCATTTTAGTAAGTTTTTCATATTTAAAACATGAACTGTTCTGAGTAGACTCACTAGTCACTTGGAAAGCTGCTTCTCCCAGATGGGAATGATGCACGATCCAAATTACTTCCTGTTGTGCGACCACAAAATTATCAATAAGAATTGCACTTTGCAAAAGTTCTCTGATATTTGATTTAAATATTATTTTTTCTTGCACCACTTACTATCTATGCATTCTCTTGTTAGAGTACTGGAAGAAAGGTGCGATCACAAAGTGAACTTGCTAAGATTTTCTGCTCTGACTGTTGACTGAAAATATTTCTTCTGTCCTCAGAAAAGCTCTATTTGACATCTCCCTTTCTGGCAAAACAAATTATGTCTGACAGCAAACAACATTGGGTCTCCTGGCCCAATTTGATTTTCTCCTTTATTTTATTTTTAAGTGTGTTGTCTTATTATTCTGTCTGAATACAAATCTCCCAGTTGATTTAAAAATGCATATAACTCTGGGAAATCTGTCCCGACACTAATGAGAAATGGCACCATCCATTCAGGGAGCTCCTTCAGCTTTGCTGTTGACACAGGTACTTTCATGAGCACACTGGGAAATAAGGAAGAAAGGGAGAATATTTTCTGATAGTTTGTCTTCTCTGCATCAATTATCTGAAGTTATTACACACAAGTAATTCTCTTTTGTTTAGTGTATATATCAAGTGAGAAATTCATGCTGCAAAACCACCACCAACTAGCATAGACCTGGTTTGATTAACAAGAGAATTATGTTTTTGATCCCAGATGCTGTAGCTCATGTTCATTACTGGCTGAAGTGTCAGCAGCATTTGACCTCAAAGCTGTATCCAACAAGCCATCTGGATCAAGCTCACAGCCCATTTAACATGAGCTAGAAACATTTATCAGGACAATAAACCTTTCAAACTAGCAGCCATCTCAGAGTATGAAGCTTGTTATGGAACCAGCATCAGCACTGGAAGATGCCGGCACATGCCAGCCCCATTCCTCACCTATCATCTGAAAGGAGCTCTCCTTGGAGTGAAAGATATGTCAGACAGCACAAATGAGAGGGTAAAGCAGGTAACTATGATCAATGAACAGAAATATGTGTGTGCCTGATAAGGTTTATTCACTTTTCAAAAAGGGGTCTGCCAGCACAGATCAGTCAGGAGATGAGCCAGATGGCAGGACGTCATCGCTCAGGAATAAAAGCCTTTACAGCACACCCTTGGTTCCACCTTCATTGACACCTGATACATGCATTACCGAACAGCAAAAATTTGATCTGGGTCAGACAAGAGCACATGACTGTATTTCTGTCATGTTAGAAAAAAGTGATATGGTACTTACATCAGCTCCTTGCCACTTGGAAAAGATAGTCAATACCCAGTCCACTATAGGAGGAAAATGACATGAGACCGTTTCTGCTGTGGAAGAGAGTCTGCTGGCACAAAATCATCCCTTCAAAAGGAAAAAACATTACACCTGAATTGGGAGGATGAGCTTGCATCAGTTCTATGTTTGCACCATGTGTCTGTAGTGTTTTAATTTGATTTAGTCTTTTTAAGGGAAGCTGTACACCCCAATGTCATTGTCATATGAGTTCAGCACTTTATGATACTCCATATTCATCACTGGAAACTCTAGCTATGAGGCAGTGCCTTTAGGATGCATATAGGATTTAGCTAATCTAACTTGAGATGTCAGTAAAGTAGGCATCTACATCTAAGCTAATCATCGGAGATTCTCATGAGACTGAAGAGGAAAAAAAGGAAGATGTGGAGCATGACTTCCCTGGTTTGTTTTAGAAGCCCTTTTCACAACATAATGACTTGAACCCTAGAAGCCACCAATTGCTTTATATAGATCTGAAAGAGAACCCACGTGACCAGCTGAAATGCAGTCATCTATATATTTGTGTAGTCAACTAAATCCCACAAATGCCGATTAGAGTGAAACTACCAATCCCTTTAGTGTAGGTGTCTCTGTCTTTGTACTGTCAGGTGGCTGCTACTTTTGCACAGTTGTTGAATTTGGCTATATTTTGTCCATTAAACAAAAGTCAACCCTTCTTTCCAGAAGCTTGTAATTCACCTTAAAGGACTACCAGAAATATTTTATCACCAGGTCTGGTGTTAAAACATTTCCTAAAACAATCTGCTATACAGGAGGAGATGTGAGAGGAGATCATCCAGGGAACTCTATCAGAAGACTAAGTGGACTGTGAAACACTCAAATATATGGTAATTATCAACTTAATAGAGTATATATTCTGTTCTAATTGGTGGTGGGGAGTAATTTAAACAATTAGAAAGATTCCAATTTGTCAGTACAGCAATCCTAAAATTGCATTTAAAAAATATCATGCCAGGGCATCGGGAATTATAATTACTGAAGTGCATACCATGCACCTAACTTTTTTAATGGTTCTTTGATTGTTGCTAATGAGTAACTGAAAGCACAAATAATATTTGAGTTGAGGGTTTTTTTTAAGGGACTAGTGATTTGTGGTTCCTCAGTTACCCAATGCCTGACTGAAACCAGTTTCAAGGCAGCCAGTGCTCAAGACTTTGGTTTGCTCAGCTGTTTTCCAAGTATCCAAGCATTTTAAAGTATTCAGATGGGTTTCCTCAACACTGAGCCATCGCTATAAGAAACACTCCAAGAATCTCTGCCCGCTTCCTTGCTTGCATTTTCACAAGAGGCAGACAGACTGTGGACCTGCCTGCAAAGACGGATGGAGACAGATGGAAGCGCTCTCTGTCCATGTGCTGAGCTGGCCATACGCAAGCTAAATGCTGCTCAGCAGTTGCATAGCTGTATTAGCACAGCAGTGTCAACACAGCCACACAACTCCTGGAGCAGAACAGATGAGGCACAGCGCTGTGCAAACACAGCCAAACAGTTTCTGGATGGTGTTTGGTGTAGCCCAGTAAATATGATTTTTTTTTTTTTTTTTTTTTTTTTTTTTTTTTTTTTTTTTTTTTTTTTTTTTTTTTTTTTTGCCATCCCTAGTAAAAGGCCATGTGTTTTTTATTGATCTGACAGCAAAGGGTGTGAGGATTTGTTTGGGCCTGTCCTGGCCTAAGCTGATAATTAGCTTGTTTTATTTAACTGGGGTAGAAAATGCCCAGCAGTCAGGTTTGCTTTGGGTTAGTTCTACTTTATAGTGATAACAAGTAGATTTTCTGTGTTGATTAAATTACCTGTGATCCTGGAATAAAATACGGTTTGCAAGAATGCAAACATAAGATGGTACTGGAGGTCCCAGACTGTAAACACAAATCCCAATGGTCAGTCAGTAGTCACTGCAGGCACTCAACTGTCTAAACCAGTTTAGATATAACTGAGAGACAAGAAAACTGCCTGAGAACTAAAGAAAAGTAAGCCCATGCAATGCAGGCTGTATTAAGAAAATAGATAAACAGAAACTGACCCAAATATAGAAGAGAAAGAGACCATCAAACTCCTCCTAGAGAAGAACTGAGGACACTGGTGGTTGCTGACACCCCCTCCAGGCCCTCTCCTGTCAGCCCCAGGACCCAGAGGGACACTGAAAGGATGATGTAACACCAGAGAAAAGGAGGCAATACTTCAATTTTGCAGTTAATAGGATTTGGGGCTTAACACTGGACTTCTTTGTAGTTGCTCTGTAACCTGGGAAGAAAGATGCTGGCTTTCTGCCCCAAAACATATTCACTGTAAGATTTATTTCACTTCATTTTAGGTATTTATAGCATAGACATCTACATTTGATCTTGTCATCCTGGGCTCTCATTATAGTCACTGGAGTAATATAGGTACTTTGAGGGCATTAATTATCCAATCTGGTTTAGATGTCTGCTTTAGGCTGACAGGAATCGCACCCTGAAATAGTTCATTTCCCTCCACTGACTATAAAAGGCCTCAAGGCAACTAATTCAGAGAGGTGCAGCTACAAGGCCTTTTACTTGTGAGAATTCGATTCCTACCTTTTGTGTTCATGCACTACCCCTGTCTTCTTTATTTACAGATTATTTCAATGAGTAATTACTCACTGGATTGAAACGCCTTAGAAAGCACAGCCTCAGGATTTAATTATAAAACAACACTGTTAGAAGTACAGATCACTCATTTGGAAGGAATTTGCATTGTACCAATAATAATAACAACAGAACTAATAAACAAAGGTCATAATTTCAAAGGTATTGCTGGTTTCCGAAGAAATAGATGGGAAATATAGAAAATCAACACTTTTCCAGGAGGTAATTCAGCATCTTCCTGAATTAGGGTCATATAAATTAGGAAGCTCAGCTACAAGGATCATAACTTAAAGAGCAAAAGCACAGCTAGAAGAACAGAGGGAGAGCTCTGGCAGTGAGTCCCATGGGAAGCAAGGATTTCATAGAATCGTAGAAGAGTTTGGATTGGAAAGGACCTTAAAGATCATGGAGTTCCAACCCCCCTGCCATGCGCAGGGACACCTCCCACTACACCAGGTTGCTCAAAGCCCCATCCAGCCTGACCTTGAACACTTCCAGGGATGGGGCATCCACAACTTCCCTGGGCAACCTGTTCCAGTGCCTCAGCACCCTCATAGTGAAAAATTTCTTCCTAATATCTCATCTATATCTCCTGTCTTCCAGTCGGAAGCAATTACCCCTCATGCTATCGCTACACGCCCTTGTACAAAGTCCCTCTCCAGCTTTCTTGTAGGCCCCCTTCAGATAAGGGAAAGTTGCTATAAGGTCTCCCTGCATTTGACCTGTGTCATCCCCACTTTACACTAACCAACAACTTATTAGGGCATCATAGAGTACAGGACTACCCCAAGCTTGGGGCTTCCCAGCAGAGAGCTCTTTCCTGATCTCCCAGCGGTGCAGCCTCATGGCCAAGCTCAGCCTGAGGAAGGGACCAGACACGTGAGGCACCCATCACCGTGTTGGGTTCCAGACCAGGAAACTCTGCTCCATGCACATTTATAGCTCCATAAACGACAAGAACACTACCAATTTACTAACTTCTGGTAAAGACCGGCTTCTTGAGAATTGCCGATACCTCTATTTCTATGGGAAATAAATCTCTCTGGAAGCCTTGCTCTGCTGCTTTCTGAGCACATGAAAGTGCTGCTGAAATTCCTAATTGCAAATTAGACTTTTGACAGGGGAAGGCAGAGCAGACGGATTGAAATAGCCTTAAAGTGCTTTTCTCTTCCTGATGGCAGAAGAGTTCATAATCCAGACAAATTAACTGATTGTAACAAACAGCATTAAGGCAGCACTGTGCAATGTTGTGTCTGGCAGCTGGTGGCCAGACACTAGAACATACTTAACCAATTAGCGCAGTCCCCTGTGCAGGCCAAAATGCACATTAAGAACAACTGAGATGTGATCTGGGACATTTTGTGGTCCACGTACAGCAGCTTTACCAGGTGGGCCAGAAAAGTGAGATTCTCAGTGGATGAGTTAGCTGGGGCTGTAATAAACCCGAATCTGCTGGAAGTCAGTCTTTGCATATCTTATTGGCTGAACCACTCCAGGTTTAGCTGAGCTGTCTTTTTGTGGCTTTATAACATTTCAAGGAGATTTTAGAGGCATTTTGTGATTACTGATCCCTTTTTGTACTTCAAAAAAAAAAAAAATAGGCTGCAAACCTTTCAGAATATTCTTTTTCTGACACCATAGTATTTACACTGATGGAATAATTATTCTTGGTACTCATACAGTATCTCCCTTCAGCTTTCATAACAAGTTCCAAACATTACAAGTTACTGGCTTAATTTTAAAACTCAGCTTCGGTGACTCAGCAGTCCTAAAAAAATACAGTAATTTATTTGTGTTCTCTGCCTACAGCTTTAGGTATTTAGCTCTAGTCACTCATATCTGAAAACGTAAGCTGAGGAGACTTGAGAGAGAGGTGGGAAGAGATCACAGATCTTATGACACTTAGTCACGCATCTTCCCCAAAAGACTATGTTTCATTTTATGCCTCAATGATGTGAGGGAAACATTTTTTTCTAATATAGTGTGGGAATGCTGGTTTGCTAACACCCTGGCAGCACAGTGTGTATGATGGAGAATCGGGGGATTTCAGAGCAGCATTTTCTCTCCCTGATTGCCCCTGGCTTGGGAAGATGTGCTGTCTTGGATTTCTACCTGTCCTAAAGGAAAGAACACAGAGTGGTAATGACATTGTTAAAATCAGACTGTGTATTCACTGAGCACATTTATTTAATTTCATTTCCAAGATTAATGAACTTTTTTTTTTTTGGTGCACAGACTCATGTTTCATTCTGAATGTTTTTGCTGCCTAGATACCTCTGTACTTACCAAGCCAGTGTGACCCCACAAGCCAAACATCTCAGAGTTATTAAAGAATTTTGTTTTCACAACAGCTATAAGGAAGCAGTAGTCAAATGCATGCCCTTTGCAAAAAGAAAGGCAATTAGAATGCTGAAATCCAAATTTCCCTGATTCTCAGTGCCTTGAACCTGGAACACTTTGCATTTCCTGTTAAATCAAAAGCAATTCTTCCTCATTTTGCTGTGTACGTTACGGCAAGGTGAGTCATACCCTAGAATTGCCTTTTTCTTGTTTCCATCGACTAGAAAGGGAGCCTGGACAGATCAGCTCAGAAAAAAGGCTCTCTGCAGAGTAGATGCTTGGAGTTAGGTTAAAAAAATACCAGCCAGGGGGTGGGAGAGAGGCGGTAGCACTGTGCTGCACATGCAGCTGCAGACAGGAGGGAATCAAAAGTGTGAGACATCACAGGTTTCAGCAGAGCTCCCAAAAGAAACTCTCTGGAGTGTTCTGGCCAATTTACATATTGTACTAACCTGAAATTAAAAAAACAATAATAAAAATGCTCTGGTCATTTCACAAATCACTGAGATGAACTCCCTTAGGAGTGAGTTCAGCTTGGCTTTTCAACTGTGTGCAAGAGAAAATAATCCGATTGCACTTTCTAAACAAAATATTAGGTCAAAAATGGAAATAGAGGTAGAAGAAGGTGAGGTTTGTGAGTTCTGAGCTTTCTATTTGAATCAGAAGACTGTACTCCATAACTTTGCTAAAAATATATTCATTAAAGCTGTTTAGCATTTTTGTTGTTTTGAGTGTTTATCTACAAAGCAAAATAATTCAAGTCTGTTTCTCATTTATCTTATGAGCTAACTTTAATGCAGTAGAAAACAATATGCAATAAATTGCTTTCCAATAACAAAACAAGTTTACTGATGCTTACCAGATGCCTGCCTCTGACTAAACTCAAGAGCATCCAATATAATCATAGAATTATAGAATCACAGAATCATTTTGGTTGGAAAAGACCATTTAGATCATCGAGTCCAACTGTAAACCTAACACTGCCAAGTCCACCACTAAACCATGTCCCTCAGCACCACATCTACATGTCTTTTAAATACCTCCAGGGATGGTGACTCAACCACTTCCCTGGGCAGCCAGGTCCAATGCTTTGCAACCATTTTGGTGAAAATTTTTTTCCAAATATCCAATCTGAACCTCCCCTGGCACAGCTTGAGGCCATTTCCCCTTGTCCTATCACTTGTTACTTGGGAGAAGAGACGGACCCCCACCTCACTGCAACCTCCTTTCAGGAAGTTGTAGAGAGCGATAAGGTCTCCCCTCAGCCCCCTTTTCTCCAGGCTAAACAATTCCAGTTCCCTCAGCCTCTCCTTCTAAGACTTCTCCCCGGAGCTCTCACCAGCTTCGTTGCCTGACTCTGGACATGCTCCAGCACCTCAATGTCTTTCTTGTAGTCAGGGTCCCAAAACTGAACACAGTATTCAAGGTGCCAAGTACAGAGGTGCAATCACTTCCCTAATCCTGTTGGCCACACTATTTCTGATACAAGCCAGGATGCTGTTGGCCTTCTTGGCCACCTGGGCACACTGCTGGCTCATGTTCAGCCAACAGTCAACCAACACCCCCAGGTGCTTTTCTGCCAGGCAGCTCTCCAGCCACTCTGCCCCAAGTCTGGAGCACTGCATGGGGTTGTGGTGACCCAAGTGCAGGACCCACTTAGCGTTGTTGAACCTCATACCATTAGCCTCAAGCCATTGATCCAGCCCGTCCAGGTCCCTCTGTAGAGCCTTCCTACCCTCAAGTAAATTAACACTCCCATCGAACATGATGTCATCTGCAAATTTACTAAAGGTGCACTCATGAAGATTATTGATGTATCTGTTAAACAGAACTGTTCCCAGTACTGAGCCCAGTAAGGGATCAACTCAGTTGGATTTAGCCTCTGTTTCACAGACCAGCCATTTGACTGGATTGAGTTGGATTGAGTTAGATTGAGATGGACGTTACCTTATGTACATAATGAAAATAAGTTCTGTTATTACTGAAACTGCTAAGGTTGAAATAATACCTTCAAGTGACTGAGATGAAACTTTAGCCTATCATGACTCACTGTTTCAACTATCTAGTTGTGGACCTTCATGTTTTGTCTATCTCTAAATCGGGGACAAGCAGATTCTTCTTGCTCTTTCTCAGCCATTTGCCTCTACAGTTTACTGCTTAAAACCATATGTAAAACTTATTGCTACTCCCTGCATATTGCGTTGCCTTATCAATATCTTAATTTCTTTCCTTTCCACCTCCCCCTAGGTTTGGTTAATATTGAAATCTCCTCAAGATTTGAGCATATGAACACTGTAATTCAGGCTACTGCTTTGCAGAACTGAAGACACCACATTCATGTGGGTGGTGGTCATTTATCCGGAGTGGGCTCAGTGCACAGCGGGGGTTAGGTTTAGGCAACACAAAGCCTGCAAATGCCTCAGGAGCTGGTTTCACACAGCGAGTTACCTGCTGTTCTTTTTAGCTATTTCATATGCAGAGGTCAATACTTTTGTAGAGATTATCCTTTTAAATCAATGTCAGCTAACTCAGATCAGCTTACACAAAGTCTGATAGCATTTGAAGCTGTGGGAGGAATGTGTGTAAGCAGGGAATCCCATGTTGAAAGTTGGCCATTAGTGTACATCCAGGCTCTGTGAAAGCATTTTGCAGCTTCTTTACTGTCTACATATGACATAACAGTGGATTTACAACATGCTGTGACAGCCCCTTCAGCGGAACAGTGCCATTAATCTCCAGACAGAGTACTGAGATCAGCACTGATCCCGTGTTCAGATTCCCTAATCCAGGATCCTGCGCTCAGCAGGAACCCTCATGGTGTCAGCTTGTTCCAGAGGAACCGGACTTGGGTTCAGCCTGGACTCTCCCAACTCACACTTAATCATAACGCTTTTCACGATTCTTTTGCAAGCGTTGCAATGTAGTGACTGAAGACACAGTCAAGCATTTAAGTACATGATTAACCTAAAGTGCTTGAATGGAATTGTTGACTTCAGCAGGGCTACTTGTACACTTGGAGTTAAAAATGCACTCAAGTGCCTCACAGATCAGTTAATTATCATTAAATACATGCAACAAACAGAAACATAGAGATGACACAACAACAGGAGTATTGCAGAATACATCTCCTGGAGCAGTAGTAGCAAATCTTGGTTTTAGGTGCACCTTTAAAGTACGTATTTCAACATTAAGCCAAGAGAATATTTGATTTTTATAGAAGAATACAACAGACTCAACATGCAAAACAGGAATACAGTTAACCTGCTTGCAAGATGTGACTGTTTCCTACAGAACAACCGAAGATCTGTGTTAAACACATGCCAAGAGTAAATTACAGAATATTGAAAACTTCATAGGGGAAGGAGCCAGTCATTGCTGCCCCCTCACACAATATAAAAAAATCACATTTTATATATAGAAAAAA
>NW_015094510.1:33617635-33657248 GCF_001431845.1 Calidris pugnax
GGGGCGGGGGGGCTTCGGAGCTGGCCCGGGGCTGCGGAGCTGGGGGGATGCGGGGCTGGGGCTCAGCGGGGCTGGCCCGGGGTTGCGGGGCTTGGGGGATGCGGGGCTGGCCCGAGGCTGGCCCGGGGTTGCGGGGCTGGGGGGCTGCGGGGCTGGCCCGGTGTTGCGGGCGGTCGGTGCCCGCGGCGCGGGGCTGGGTGAGGAGCGCGGTGCAGCAGCGCCCCCTGCAGGCGCGGAGCGGACCCGCACCTCTCCCCCTCCACCTCCTCTCCGTTTCACAAATCTTTTCCTGAACGAGGTGGCCAAAAGTGCCCAGGTTGGCCTGAGGCTGTGCCAAAGCAGGGACACTGCTCGTGGTAGGACTTGTGATTAATGCCGGGTGGGGTGGCAGCAGTGGTTTTCTGTACTTATTCTCCTTGAAACGTAACAAGAAAGGGCAAGTTTGGCTTATTGTTTCCCCATCCCCGTCCTGACAACTGCAAATCATTTCCAGGATGGATTAAATTATGCGGGGGGAGGCAGGAAGGGAGGCTGAGAGGAAGACGTGCAATGCAATACACTTTGCATGATTTGCAATTTAGATTCTGTTGTATTGATTACTGCGCAATCCAGAGGGGAGAAGAAAAAAAAAAAAAAAAAGCAGTTGGCAGGTCTCCGACTCCAAATATTTCCAAAATGATTATACGTTTTATTAATCAAGGTCAAAGTAACCTCATTTGGCCAGTATTAATGAAAACATAGGGTATGTGTTAACTAAAAATCACTTCAGCAAGGAAAATTGAGATACATTAAAATTCAGTGGTGAGGAGCTCACAGTGTGTGGGTTTCAGATGCCATCTACTGGGCAAACCTCATGCTGTAAAACACCAAGTAGACCTTCACAGCCGGGCTTGCAGTCTGCCTTCGCTTCCTCCCTCAGCAGTTTTCAAGCTCAGGAAACCTTTCAAACACGTTTCACTTCGGCTGCAGAAGTCAGCAGGATTTGGGCAGTACCAAAGCAACCAGAGTTGCCCGTGACAGCATATTACAGTTTTAATATCAAAATCCATGCACAAAGTTGTCTGTAAACACTAAAGAGAGAAAGGCATTTTGCAATGTAAGTACAGCTCAGAGCACAAATATTATTCATTTCAGGAAAACCGAGCCCCTGAAAAAAAAAAAGCTCATCTTGAAATCAGATGTATTGTGCAGTAAGGCCAAATAATTAGTAGAAGTCACAGCACTTGGGGAGTATCATAAAAGCCAAAAAGAAGCCTGAAGGAAACACTGATCTTTGACAATTTTGGCACATGGCATGAGCCATTCACTGCAAGAGCACTGCAGTCAGTGGGAGTCTTTCTTTCCACTTCAGGCTTTGGCCTGGAGTCAGCCTGGCGGCCCTGCCCGGCTTTTCTGAGTAAGTGTCTTTCACATTCGATGACTCCAAGTCTGTTTTCCAATTATTTTGTTTCAGCACTGCACCACAAGCCAGAGCCCCCACCTGGAGAGTGCACAGCCCTAACTCGAGCAAGCAGGTCCCTTCAGGACAAAGCACGAGCAGAACTGGCTTTTTGGATCCTGAGCTAATAAAACCCCAGATTATTCTGCAAATTCAGCAGTCTTTTGTGAGCTACAGTTCTGTTTTTCAGGCCCCTTCTCAGTTTCTTTGATCTGCTACAAAGCAAAGCTACCATGCAGTTGAAATTAATTTATCTTATATTGCATCAGATGACGAGTACACATATGGTCATTTTCTCTTTCCTTCCCCTTCTCCATCTCCCCCTCTCTCCCTAACCCATCTCCCAAGGCTGTAGATTTATAGACAATCAGACTTTTTTCTTGGCTTCTTTTCAGTGTTGTTTCGTTTTAATGGGACCAGTGGGAATTAGCCTACCTAATGAGAGAAGCTGTGAAACTTTTTGTAAATAAATCTTATTCCACACTGTGAGGAATACGCAATATGCAAAAAATATTACAAACCCCTTTAAATACAAACAAAAAGGTTAATCGAAATGGCCATGGTCATGCAATGTACAAACCATTTTATTTGGGTAATTCTGAATGTGTGATTTCTAATAAATTTTATAATACGTTGTCAATAACATATAACAGCTTCAAACAAAAATATTTCGAAAGCGAAGACAGGACTTTCAATTTTGAAAATATTAGATTAATATCTTGGCAATTTTGAAAAATGCTCTGAGCACTTTTTAAGTTCAGGAGGTAATTTCAACCAACCCTATTCTACGGAAAAGTTTTGTACCAAATAATCTATTTTGATAAATCAGTTTATTAAACAGTTTCCAAACCACTTCACCTCTTAACTTTCGTAACTAATGCTTTTTCATTAAATCAGAACAAAAGAGCAAACCCAGCAAGACAGCAATTTCCTGAGACCATATTGGATAAATCCAGAAATCCAGCTCTGTCCCAAAAATATAATCACTGTTACATAATCTACAGTAAGTGCACCAGATAAAGATAAATCAGCACCTGTCAACTAATGAGGAAGGGTTATCATTAAATTATCCCATAGTAACAGTTCTTTCTCCTTTCCTCAAAAACCACTTTTAAAAACCTGCTTTAAATGCCTATTTTAAAAGACTGCTGTTATAAAATGTAAGTTCCCATGCTAAAAACTGTCTTCAAATTCTTCCTCTAGAACGACATTCTAACAAGAAAGCAATAAAACTGCATACATTGTGAAAGATAAAAATACTTGATGTCAGCAGTTACAAAAAAGGCTTGTTGTGGATCAGTTGTCCTCTGGCTGTTGACACAGCGGGAGCGGCCTAAGCAAAGATCTGCCAGGTGCCTCTGAACCACTGTCACAGGGGAGGAGGACACAGTCCCAAACTCTGAAGTTCACGGGAGCTCTGGCACCACTCAATGGGTTGGGTGTTTACCAGCAATAGGTTTACCAGTACTGCCCCCTGCCCTCCATCATGCACCCTTACTCATAAATAAATGTCCAAAGGAACCAACTCCATTTTCTTCCTTATCATTGTTGAGGATTTTTCCTGTTTCCCCCTCCACAACCTCCTTTTGCACCCTGGTTTAGGATCTACAATCTTTGCTGTACAAAACCTCAGAGCATGCTAGAAAACCTGCACCCCACAATAATCTTAAAATGCTGTATCACCATGAAATACCATCATTCCTGCTCCCACCACCACCACTGTTAGTCGCCATGGTCCTTCTGCTCCCCTGGTTTCCTCACCATGCAAGGAGTCCCCAAATTATCATTTGCGTAGTCTGATGGGGCCAGATTTCTGTGATTTAGTTTTATTTGCTCTCACACTGGAAGAGAGGCTTCTTTTCACCACAAAACATGTAGGAAGACCAATAGGAAGCAAAGCTCAGAATCTCAGAAGCATTAAAGCACATCATTTTTACTGAAATTAATGACAGTAAAATACATACATAGGACTCGGGGCCAGATACATAAAAATTTCAGTGGGAAATCAAGTCCCTAAAAGTGTGTGTTTAATGCCTAATGACCTTAACCCCTCGGTTTTCAGAAGTTGAAACAAGTGAATGTAGAGGTTTTTTTGAAAGAATGTTCAGTTGTTTCAAAATGGATTCCTGGGATTCATATCTCTGAAATTAATAGCATGTTAAGAAAAAGAACTATGTGAGAGTTCATAGTGAACAATGTTTGTAATCTGTTTGATTCCTTTTGCCTTATTCTTCCTACATAACTAATTCACAGATTTTCTTTGAGGTGGAAGTATTTGCCATGTGAGCTATTTTGTTATGAAGCACAGATAGAAAATAGTCATCTCAGTACACCTGAACAGACTCATGACCATCTTTGATGCCAGATATGTCCATTACATACCAGATATATCCATTACGTTTGCTCCAAAACTTGGAGCCATAAGCCCCAAAATGCCACAAAGTATTTGGTGGGAGGTGGGAAGCAGAGAAGAGTAACAGGCTTGGAAATCAGTCACTCCGGGTTTATACAGTATCAGGGATGGGGGAGATGGGTGGTCATGGGCAGAACTCATGAACCTACACTTCAGAAAGTTTCCTTCACTGCCTACTCAGCTGTAAGAAGTGGGAACAAAAGCAGGTGCTAGTCCTACCAACAAACGCTACCTAAACAAACATTAACACAATATTCAGGTACAGGACCAACTACAGATCTAGAGGAGAGCGCTATCCAGAAGTTTGCTGTTTGCCTAAATATAGCCTTGACTGAAACAGTGCTGTCAGTTTTGACTAACCAAAATACTCCAGGGGTCTAAAGGAGGGCAGAAACTGTAGCCACTTCAGAACGTAAATCTCTCCAGCTGCAGGAAATAATATCAGCACTAATCATTTAATCATGCTCAAGTGCGGTCACCCTGAGTTTGCCTGAACGCATATGTGAAGCAAGCTTATTTTACATGAAATCTTCTTCATAAGCACAGTAGTTGCCTCCTGCGTGTATTAAATTTTTAGGAGCTTTTCTCAACTTCTTTTACTTCCTTTAGTTCCCCAGCTAAAATGCTGAGTTAACTGCCCTGTGTTTCCTACTTGTCTGGCACTGTCAGAGGGACAAGGGAGTGATTTAATAACTTAAGGCTACAGAAATGTTGTTTTCAGCCAAAACAACAATCAAATTCCAAAGTTCTCTGAGATTTGATTCACAGTGTTTACAAAACTGTGGTTCTGTGACCTCTGCTTATCATTGCAATCATAAATAACTGTCTGTGTCCTTCTGCTCCTTCTAGTTTCCTTTATCCACCCTCTTTCTCTTACTTCATCCTTAAATTGTACTTTCTAAGGAACAGAGACAATCTTTTCACAATAACCAACTAACAGTGCAGGACCATGTGTAAACTAGTAGATGCTTCTCTAATACAAGTAATGAATAGTCAGAACAGTAACAGCGAGTTCAAACTGAAATACCCTTTCTGTGCCTCCCCTGCGAGTACTGAGCATCAAGTCATTGCGTTTTGAGTTACACCAGCACATGGGCAAAACAGAGACCCAGCAATCCTACAATTATATCCTAATCTTCTTCTCTGCACTCTGCTCTTTACAAATAATATTAAGCACTTTGCAAATGTGATGACTGGAATTTAACATGTAATTTAACCATCATTTTACCAACTTTGAATGTGATGTGCTTAAGTATAATGGAGTCAAAAATGGATACTGTAAGAAAAGCATAATCTCGAAATGTGTTACACCCCAGTATTGAAGGCACCTTATGTGAAGGCAAAAATCCATGTCGTTGCATGATACCATTATAGTCACATGGAAGAAATTAATACATGTTTAGTATGAGTAATCACAGAAATCCTAAGAAAGGTTTTCATTGTGACCAGTTTTGCTCATAATTGTTTATATGCCTATTTTTTCAACTCATGGGAGAGAAAGAGAGACTTATCTTCAGACAGCAAAAGTTGTTTAAATCTTTTAACGGAATTTATAAAATGTAATAATCATATTTTTTAATAATACAAAGAAAAAAAGGGGGGGAGAGAGGGGTGGGGTGCAAAAGCCTTTCAACAAATGAAAACTATAGTCAGCACTAGTTTTAAAGTCAAGCCACTGGCAAACGTCCATATCTAATAAAAGCAACTTTCCCAACACTCCCCACCAAGAACTTTCTTTCCCTCCCACAATATCCCCATGTGCTTAAAAAGTAGCCATGACAATTCTTAAGCCTCTTGTGTAGCTAAAATATAAGACACCAGTTAATGAACTATGTACCCCTAGATCTGAATGGGAAAGTATGCTACATATGCTTAGATAACATCAGAAATAGAAAAGTCATGGGAAAGGAACTTGGAGACTACATTAGCCTCAGAAATCTAAGATAAAAATCTAGCCCAGACCTCTAAGGGCACAGGTCTTTGAGACCTTTCACATGACCAAATTATGTCATCATTCACAGCGTTCGGGGACAATTCAGCCCATGACTGCATACATAGTAAGTAGCATTTATTTCAGGCCTATTTCACCTTACTGAAAATGCTGATATTCTGCACTAATTACTCTTTGGGGGAGCGGGGAAAGGTGGTAGAGGTTAGGATATTTCTGATCTATATAATATCGAAGGAAGTGGATTACCTCAGCAGCTGAGATCCTATACTGGCCTCAACCTACCATCCTCTGAGCTTGATAATTTCCAGATAGAATTTCAAGACAGGAGGCTTTTGTAACACATTTTCATCTGGGTTTTCCCTTTGGCTTACCAGAGCCCACAGCCCAACCTCAATATCATGTAGCTAGGCTCGTGTGAACTCAAAGGCTATTTCTGGAGGGAAGGAACAAGCATACAGCAGAGGGGATGGGAAACCTTAAATACAGAGTTAGGGAGTGGAAAAACCCCACTGCTCCATCTGGTCTTTGCAAAGGCCATACCTATGCTAGTGGCATTGAATAAACATATTTCCTTAAGAAAGATGTTATTGTACTTACAAAGATCTTATGCTTAAGAATGTAATCTTTGATTACTTACTGGGTACCAACATTTGTGTCTGTCTTGTCTACAGTTTGCGGTTGGGTACCTTTGGTATGTAATACGTACCATTAATACTATTCTTTTGTCCATATAGCTCAATTATGCTGGAAGAATCCCAGATTTTAACGATTAAAAACATGTCCCATGAATTCAGCATTACTTTACAATGGGCCAGTTCTTGAATGAGAGGTCAGCAGATACAAAAGAAAATAAGGGGAGACTGGGAGAATGCTGAACAAGAGCAGACGTGCAAATTTCACAGTAATGAGAAAAAATTAAGGATTTCAGCATTGAAAACCTAAAGTGAAAAGCCATCTTCTATTTCAATTACTTTAACAATGGAAGAACTCCCCATATGATCTACCTTTTTCATCTAGTCCAAATGTGCAAATCTAGAATTAAAATTACATTTTAAAATATATTATATATAATATATATATTATCAAAGAACCCTCAGGCAAACTTGCTCTCTCTTTTTCTCTTACCCATCTCTTCACACCTCTCTATTTCCTGTATTGATCTTTCAGGGTGTGATTCTGTGCGGTTGAAGCCAGTTGAATTTTTGTTTTTGGCTCTACCGGCAGCAGGTTAAGACCCAAAATGCTCTGTTTGCAACTGTCTTGATATCTTTTCTGGTGCCAAGGATCTAAAAACAAACAATAACTTCAGATGAAGGGTTCTTTCAAACAGTCAATCTTGGAGAAGAACCATTAGCCCTGGGATGAAAGAGTCCTCTATTCTGACTTTGCCTTTATGCAAATTAATCTAATAGATTTCTAACCCTTACGGCTATAATATGTAAATTGACACTTCCTTACAAACAGGATTGCTTCACCTTCATTCCCTCGATCAAATAAATGGCACAATAAGAAATTATTTTTAAGGATGTCAGTTTATTTGCATATGCTTTGGTATTCTCTTTGTAATACATGCAGCTTAGGTTAACTAATCAGGTGCTCTCTTCATTATAGTTTAAATACTTACTTTACATTTTTTTTCCTGCTATATAATGCAAAGAAACACACAAAAGAATGCCTTTAATAGCTGTTAATCAACCCAGACCAAAAATGAAGGCTAAGTTTGCAGCTGAAAGGCTTTGCAGATATAGAGATGCTGGAATATTATTGTGGTAAAAAGTTAGTGCAGATGTGGTTTATACAAGCTTTTGCTACTACAGCTTATCCTAAGCATTCCTGGTTTCTGCTGTCCCAGGTTAAATACATCAGAGCAGCAAAGTACAGTTTTATGGGTGGGACCCCATCTACTTTTGGCAATTTTAGTAGCACAGCTATTCTGGTCACACATCATGACTCATCACATTCTTCCTGGCAAAAGTTTGTACTCCAGCTAGAGAACTGCTGCCAAGCAATTAGATGTGGTTTGTGCCAAAGAGAAAAAGAAACCACCAAAAGCTCAAAGCAAATTGTTAAAGAAATATGAAAAGGAAGGTGAAAAACTCTAGAAGTAGGATAAAATACCACTCCTCTCATTCCACAAAAATCCTGAATTTTGTTACACAGTTATTGTGAATACTAGTAAGTTATGCCTTGAATTGCTCTTGCTCAAACCTCAGCACATCGATACGATCAAGTTATGGCCAATGCTATCTAAAACGCAATATTGTTCAAAGAGAACCTTTCCAGCACTGGGTAGGAATGCCTCGATTGTTAAACAAGAAGCTGCTGCCCAAGCATTCATACAACATCCAAGGAGTCACACACACATTACCCAGGTCTTTAACTGCTCAGATCAGGGTCCCATCGCACACACACTCTTGGGCGCACTCACTCCTTCTTCAGGCTCAACTCGAGGCTTCCTGCAGCAGAGTCCCAGGCATTGGATTTTATAAAAATAAGTAATTTAATCGAAAGGTACAGCAGCAGTGTCAGCCTGGGTTGGGTACCTCTGAAAAGGGAGGGACATCTAACAAAGAAATCCCTGGGCAACTACACCCTTGTGATCTCTACACCCATCCCTCCCACCCTCTTCATGCGTCTTTTAGTCCAATGGTGATTTTTTGGTCTGGGGTCTCCTAACATTTTCCTGGATTCTCTCTCTGTGTCCAGGCAGACCATTGACTGCCCTTGATGATTTACAGTCTTTGCTGAGGGTTGGAGTCTCCTTATCTTCTGGTTTACGCTTCTTGTGCACCTGCACTTGCTGGCAGAACATGGGGAACTGAAAAGTCCCAGACTTAGGCAAAACACTACCAAAACATCAGTGTGTTATCACCATTTGTCTTATGCTAAAAGACTAAACACAGCACTGTACCAGCTGCTACAAAAATTACGAAGAAAATTAACTCAATGGCAGCCTAAAGGCTTCAGCAAATCTAGCTACTCGTCCCACGTATAGGTAGGCAAGCAGCATAAATCACACTACAGTATAACCTAAGTAACTTATTCTTATTAAAACTTATTTATTAAAACTTACTTATTTAAGCTAAACACCTAATATCTCTCGACATCATACCAGCACCAGATAAACATCAAGTCCTATTTACTCCTCACTCTCCTACTTCTTAAACACAGAAAGATGTAATTAATAATCTGTGGTTGTGAAAGACTTAGGATACTTCCTAAATCTTACAGCAGTGAAAATGAAGTAAGCTGTGTTCTACTGGAGTGCAACTGGAAGAAAATGCAAGTGACCTTCAAATAGTGATGATGTACCTTAACTACATTCAGCCTTGTACTCTCCTACTATTAGACTGTATATACTTCAGGCACTGAAGATAAAAGGTTTTAACTTACACACACCAATGGCAAAGTAAACTACACATGTTGTCAATAATTAGGATTTTTCAATAGCAGGAACAGGAACAACAGGGACTCCCAAAGGCACCACAGACAACATAAACATGCAAGTCATCTAGTAGTCATGATCCAGTCTACAAGACACACAAAGATAACTTTTGTATGTGGAATATGATTTCTGAATCTCTTGAGACCAGAAAGCTCTCAGTGTTTCAAAAAGAGATTAAATGTTAACTCCATGGGTCTCTTTTGTCTGAAATTCACTCTTTCTATGAAACTCAACCCTGCACAAAGAGTCAGAATCAGGATTAAGGATCTCATAAACCCCATTTAATTCCTTAAAAAGGCTTCCATGCAGAAATGAATTCCAGTCTCCAAGAAAAATTGTACTATTAACAAAAGTAAGCCAAGAAGAGTAATTTAGAACTAGTCTGAAAATTGCCTTTATGCTCTAGAAAACTTTTTACATTTTTGGAAAAAAATTTCTTCCCAACTGAGATGAACATTCTTTAAAATATGCATTGAAATAGAATCTTAAAATACTTTCTCCTAAAAAATTATAACTATTAATGTCAATTTCTCTGTTGCTACTGGCTAAAGAGTGATAGCAAAAAATGACAAGAATTGTGTCAAAGTCAGCTAGCAGCTACCAGGGCTTCTGGACAGGCTTAAAATTTGTAGGGATTCTCCCCAAAATTAGGGAAATGGTTTTCCATTGACAAGGAACCAAAGGCAGAAAAAATGCAAGACAACAAGTCCCCTGTAATATTCTCTTTGTGTACCCTGTAGGAGGTTGAGTTCAACAGAGACAGAGAGGAAGAATGAAAGATGAATGAAAGACAAAAGAATGGAATAAAGAAAGATGACCCTGCATTCAATTTCTAGGCTCCAGGTATAGCCTTACTTGGGGGTCTCCCTATGAGTCCTAGCAGCTCTTTCTGGTGATAAAAGAGTTACTGCCTGTTTAATTTATGTCTCTATTTAATGCATGACATAAATGGACTGAGCAGTGTTTTTGCTGAAGGGACAGGGAGTCTCTACTGACATCAGCTGATGAACAGTAAAAAGAACAGTCCCTTCTAAGCAACTGCACTGCTGAAACTCTTTGTGCTGGCTGAAAATGTATTTCAAAAGCATTAGAACTCATTGTGATTAATTCCCTTGGCTAAAACTCTTGTTGTCAAACTCGGAGGTGGCTTGTCATTACTGATCAACAAGCTGTTGAGCCATTGTTATCTGTCAGAGAGCAAGAGTCAGCTTAGTGGCTATGCCAGTTCCAGACAGGCCTAATTTCCCTGTAAGTCTGGGTGTATTCCTCTTTTAAAAAAATAAAAATAGTTTTCCTTTTTTTTTTCTTCCCTTTTTTAGTTTGTGTAAATTCCAGCATTATTATTTGGGCATGAGCCAGCCTAATGTTCAGTATGCCTGGGAGCCACAGAGGGTTTGCAAATCCTGCAGTGCTGCAGGAAACAGTCCCTGGGAAATGTGGGCTCCGAGCTTCCCATTAGGGAAAGGAGAATACCCCAGGCAGGAAGGGTCTGTTTTATGGAGGGGATGTCCATATAATCCTGTACATCACCGAACCCCAGAAGAGCTCAAGCTTCAAAGAAACTGCCAATGTGAGCACAGCAATAGCCAGACAACTAAGAGATCAGTTGGAAAGCAGCATAGCAAATGCTCAGCTGTGAAAGTAGCTAGCAACAGATGTGGCTAGTGGGGGCTGCCACTTAAATTGAATTTTCCAATATATTAATTTCTCTATTATCTGTAATCATAGGAGCAGAGACTGGGATACAGTAAAATAGAAAACTCAGTACCCATCACATGGTATAGTGATTCCACAAGGCCAATAAAAGGGCTATGGTGTACATGAAAATCAACTGCATTTATTTTTTACATGACAGATGAGTTTGCTTAATGTGTAAGAACACCTTAAGAAATTGAGAAAGGAAAACTGGCCTGGTTGGAAAACTTGTGTCTCTTGACTGGAAGCCCTCTTCTAAAATCTGAGGACGCAACATGACCCCATACTGCAGATTCACCTGGAACTGGGACTCATCTGAAAGAAAAATCATCAGAAAAATCAAGACTTGTGCAAAGAAGAAAAACGTCTTAGCTGAAAGTCAGAAAAACTGACTTCAGAAGTCAGTATTTATAACTAAAACTCTTCATGACATCTAAGTATTTTTTTTTTCTGTAGATACTTAAAATATATTCATTACCACTATCTTATTCCTGTCTCCTGTACTAGACTGTTACAACTACAAGGTTTTCTTCACGCCTTTTATCACTAGGTGGCGACGTTAGAAGGAAGAAACGCCATGAAGAACAGGGGCACAGCAGCCCTCTGCATGCTTTCACCACAGTTTGGAGGAAACATTAAATCCTGGACAAACTCTGCTCCATTTATTTATTTGAAAATTCAGGTACTGACTTTAAATTTAAAGCAATTAAAAGAAATGCCAGCCCAGGGCTACAAATCCCTAAATACAATATAATGCTTGAATTTCAACCATTCTAATCCTTGTAATATAAACATTTTGGTGGGAATTCAACCCACCACCACCTACATAAACACCTGTCTACACCTCTTCACCATGTGAAACCCATAGCAGAGCTATGCAAATAAGATGGGAAAGAATTATCTTTCATTTCCAGGCATTTCCTCTCCTTGTGGTTTTATTACCACCTATTTTTTAAAAAAATACATGGAGACATTTACAAGATCTTGTTAAAACAGTACAAAAAATGTCAGCAGAATGAGTTCCAAGATGGTTGCATATTTCTACCACAGACCAAGCAAAGCAGAGCAAATTTAAGACATGAATCTTGTTATTAAAATGCATCTGTAAGAGCATTAGCTCTGAACAGAATCCAGCATCCTATTCAATAGATATTTTAAGCAGAAAAACAACAGAAGCTCATTATTGTAGATGTTAATAGTTTCCTGCATACACTCATCCAGAAAATGTCTTGCTCTTTGAGCAGTGAAAGTAGGCCAACTTACTTCCTTATGAAATTATTCTACCTTCCATCTCCCCAAATCCTCCACTGCAATATTCCCACTTTCCCCTGTGACTAAGACAATGTTCAGGCCACCTGCCCATCGCCCTAACCTCCATTTTTGGGGTTCCCCACTCAAGGACCAGCCCCAACTGAGAGCAGCCCACGGGCTCAGCCATTCGGTGCATGCTGCAAAGTTGTTGCTAGGAGAAAGAGAGTCTCGTGGTGAGCTGGGAGGTCTCTGCTTGAACACCGGCACTAGTAGGACCTCTCTCTGTCACCCAGCCTCTGATTTTCCACATGGATATAGCATGAACGGGTGAGAACCAGAGCCCTCGGCATGTTCCTGTTTCTGTCTGAGAGACCCAATGAGGAGCTGTGGGCATTGTACCCAAAATGTGATTTACAGATACCACAGAAGGTGTTGCTTTCTTTACAAGGCCCAGAGAGAGCAGATGGGCCGGCAGAGGCTTTCCCAAGCATGGACACTGCTGGGATTTCTGCTCCAGCCTGGCAGCCCCAAAACACCCCCACACTTACAGCTGCCACAACCTGCTTTCACACCTCCCATCAATTGAGGTTGAACACAATAAATTTAATTTTCTCCCAAGACAGCAGAGAGGAAGAATGCTGGTGGCTGTGAGGAAGGTGCTTTGGCATGGCAAGCCTCAGGCCAGGCGGCTCCTCAGTGGTCACTGGCAGCTCTTTTGGGGAGGAGCTGTACCTCACAACGCCATACAGATTTTCCTCAGGAATACACCTAGGGCGAGCAAAAATATGGAATCATGGAGTTGTCAGAGTTGGAAAGGACCTCTAGAGATGATCTAGTCCAACTCCCCTGCCAAAGCAGGGTTGCCCAGAGCACATCACTCAGGACTGCATCAAGGCGGGTCTTGAAAATCTCCAGAGAAGGGGACTCCACAACCTCCCCGGGCAGCCTGTTCCAGGGCTCTGTCACCCTCGCTGTAAAGAAGTTTTTCCTTGTATTTGAATGGAACTTCCTCTGTTCCAGCTTGTGCCCATTGCCCCTCGTCCTGTCACTGGGAACCACTGAAAAGAGTCCGGCTCCATCATCCTTCAACCCACCCTTTAGGAACTTGTAAACGTAGGGAAGGTCTCCCCTCAGCCTTCTCTTCTCCAGGCTAAAGAGCCCCAGCTCTCTCAGCCTTTCCTCATAAGGGAGGTGCTCCAATCCCTTAATCATCTTTGCTGCCCTAAGCTGGACTCTCCAAAAATAGATGCACATGCACTTTTTCAATTTTTGTATATTTATACCTTATCCCGGCCGCTTAAACTTCTGTCTCTCCTTTTCATTGGCTGAGAAGTTGGAGCTCACATTCTTCCCGACTGCCTAACCTATCGCAGGTTTAGCCTATATCTTTTCTACCGTATAAGGCATATACACACCTATTCTACGAAATTTTATCTTGAACATATAATTTTCTTCATCAGGTGGTCGCATCCTCGTCTTCATCAGCTGCCCCCCCCTTTTTCCTTGTGAGCGGGCCTACTTGGCAGCCTTTACTGTCCACCTGGCAGATTCACTGTCCAAGCCTTGTTCTTTTAGTCTTATTGATACTTTTCTATCTTCTTGGTCCCTATGTTGAAGGACACGTTCCAGTCTGTTTCTCTTCACCTAGATAACACTCTGAGAACAAGGACATTTCAACAGACCAAGAACATCTGTAGGGATTAGTTAGATACAATTTGTTAAACTTTTATTACTACTACTAAAGCTTCTTTGTTAGTACTATCACGCTAACAATGATACATCAATTAGCTGAAGCAAAACTTAGCTCGTTTCCCACAAAAGGCACATTGCTGGCTCGATTTCAACTAAGCCACCACACTCTTAACTCTGCTTGAGCGCGCAGCTCCCTGACCCGTGGCGGGGCCAGGACTCGAACCCGCAACCTCCAGCTCTCGAGCCGTGCGCGCCAACCCGCTCACCACGTGACACACCTCCCCTTTCCCCCGCCCGCCCGCGACCTGCCAACACTTCCGTAAACACCGCGGCAGCTGAGTGACAGGGGGCAGCGGCCAATCGCGGGGCGCAGAGCGCCGGGGAGGGGGCGGTCGCCTCCTCAGCAGTTCCAGCGGCGCGCGGCGGGAACGTTAACGGTAAAAGTAACGGGTGCCGCGCGTTGCTGAGGGACGGGGGGAGGGGTCTGTCTGTGCCGTGGCCGTACAGTGGGCGGGTGGGAGGGATGAGCTCTGCCTGTCAGAGGCGGGCGCGGCTCCCCTGAGGGCGCTGGGCCGCCGGGGGACTGTCGGCGGGCAGGCGGGGGTTCCCCACTCAAGGACCAGCCCCAACTGAGAGCAGCCCACGGGCTCAGCCATTCGGTGCATGCTGCAAAGTTGTTGCTAGGAGAAAGAGAGTCTCGTGGTGAGCTGGGAGGTCTCTGCTTGAACACCGGCACTAGTAGGACCTCTCTCTGTCACCCAGCCTCTGATTTTCCACATGGATATAGCATGAACGGGTGAGAACCAGAGCCCTCGGCATGTTCCTGTTTCTGTCTGAGAGACCCAATGAGGAGCTGTGGGCATTGTACCCAAAATGTGATTTACAGATACCACAGAAGGTGTTGCTTTCTTTACAAGGCCCAGAGAGAGCAGATGGGCCGGCAGAGGCTTTCCCAAGCATGGACACTGCTGGGATTTCTGCTCCAGCCTGGCAGCCCCAAAACACCCCCACACTTACAGCTGCCACAACCTGCTTTCACACCTCCCATCAATTGAGGTTGAACACAATAAATTTAATTTTCTCCCAAGACAGCAGAGAGGAAGAATGCTGGTGGCTGTGAGGAAGGTGCTTTGGCATGGCAAGCCTCAGGCCAGGCGGCTCCTCAGTGGTCACTGGCAGCTCTTTTGGGGAGGAGCTGTACCTCACAACGCCATACAGATTTTCCTCAGGAATACACCTAGGGCGAGCAAAAATATGGAATCATGGAGTTGTCAGAGTTGGAAAGGACCTCTAGAGATGATCTAGTCCAACTCCCCTGCCAAAGCAGGGTTGCCCAGAGCACATCACTCAGGACTGCATCAAGGCGGGTCTTGAAAATCTCCAGAGAAGGGGACTCCACAACCTCCCCGGGCAGCCTGTTCCAGGGCTCTGTCACCCTCGCTGTAAAGAAGTTTTTCCTTGTATTTGAATGGAACTTCCTCTGTTCCAGCTTGTGCCCATTGCCCCTCGTCCTGTCACTGGGAACCACTGAAAAGAGTCCGGCTCCATCATCCTTCAACCCACCCTTTAGGAACTTGTAAACGTAGGGAAGGTCTCCCCTCAGCCTTCTCTTCTCCAGGCTAAAGAGCCCCAGCTCTCTCAGCCTTTCCTCATAAGGGAGGTGCTCCAATCCCTTAATCATCTTTGCTGCCCTAAGCTGGACTCTCCAAAAATAGATGCACATGCACTTTTTCAATTTTTGTATATTTATACCTTATCCCGGCCGCTTAAACTTCTGTCTCTCCTTTTCATTGGCTGAGAAGTTGGAGCTCACATTCTTCCCGACTGCCTAACCTATCGCAGGTTTAGCCTATATCTTTTCTACCGTATAAGGCATATACACACCTATTCTACGAAATTTTATCTTGAACATATAATTTTCTTCATCAGGTGGTCGCATCCTCGTCTTCATCAGCTGCCCCCCCCTTTTTCCTTGTGAGCGGGCCTACTTGGCAGCCTTTACTGTCCACCTGGCAGATTCACTGTCCAAGCCTTGTTCTTTTAGTCTTATTGATACTTTTCTATCTTCTTGGTCCCTATGTTGAAGGACACGTTCCAGTCTGTTTCTCTTCACCTAGATAACACTCTGAGAACAAGGACATTTCAACAGACCAAGAACATCTGTAGGGATTAGTTAGATACAATTTGTTAAACTTTTATTACTACTACTAAAGCTTCTTTGTTAGTACTATCACGCTAACAATGATACATCAATTAGCTGAAGCAAAACTTAGCTCGTTTCCCACAAAAGGCACATTGCTGGCTCGATTTCAACTAAGCCACCACACTCTTAACTCTGCTTGAGCGCGCAGCTCCCTGACCCGTGGCGGGGCCAGGACTCGAACCCGCAACCTCCAGCTCTCGAGCCGTGCGCGCCAACCCGCTCACCACGTGACACACCTCCCCTTTCCCCCGCCCGCCCGCGACCTGCCAACACTTCCGTAAACACCGCGGCAGCTGAGTGACAGGGGGCAGCGGCCAATCGCGGGGCGCAGAGCGCCGGGGAGGGGGCGGTCGCCTCCTCAGCAGTTCCAGCGGCGCGCGGCGGGAACGTTAACGGTAAAAGTAACGGGTGCCGCGCGTTGCTGAGGGACGGGGGTAGGGGTCTGTCTGTGCCGTGGCCGTACAGTGGGCGGGTGGGAGGGATGAGCTCTGCCTGTCAGAGGCGGGCGCGGCTCCCCTGAGGGCGCTGGGCCGCCGGGGGACTGTCGGCGGGCAGGCGGGGATGGGCCCGCCGGGCTCTGTGGGGTGGTCCCGGCCCGGCTGAGGGCAGCAGCAGCTGTGGGCCCCGGGCCGCTCTCAGGGGGCCTGCTCATCTTGAAGGAGCGATGTGTGCTGCTCCTCAGGAGCAGGGAGGCTCTCCGCCTCAGCTGTCCGCTTCCAGTGTTGGAGGGGGTGGCGGGATCTGTAGCTGGACTTCAGGGCAGGTTTTTCCTGTACGTTCGTGCTGAGCGGGCAGTTGTGTTCTTCTGCGGTTTTTGAGTAAGGTCTATCCTCTTCAGAAGTTATTGTGCGTGTATAGTTTTGTTTGGTGCTGATTGCTGCGTGTGTCTCTTAATAATTGTTGTCATAAACATACGTGATAAAATAGGCATGCCCTTCTACTTTCTTGTTTGTTTGTTTTGAATGGCATAACATAAGTGCTTTGTTTTACTTGTTTGTGTTTTGATGTATTGTCACAGCATTCCAATGGAGATAAAAGCAGTTGTAAGAAGGTACGAAACAAGAAATAAGACAGCAGGAACAGAACTGCCATCCAAATCTAGAGTTGATTGGAGGCGCACTAAAAGGGAGCTCATACTACTTGACAGCAGTGACGAATCCTCATGTACCTCTGAGGAGGAAGAGCCTACTGCATCAGAAGATGAAGTACACAGTGAAGATGAAACTGTTGCGGAGAACAGCCTCTCAGATCATGTAGAGAAAAGCTATGATGGGGAAGGAACAGAAGATGGTGAGGATGAGTGCATCACGCCTGGGAAGCGTAAAAGGTCGAACAATTCTGTCTTGTATGACAGTGATGATGAAAGCGACGACAGTGATATAGTTGTTAGAAAAGTTTTTGCGAAGCGCCACTGTATAATGGATGAAGATGAGAATTCCCAAGAACAGCAGCCTGGTGAAACCTGCCCTACAGAAAATGTTTCTACTAATATGAAACAGAAGGTGTTTGCAAAATTGAAAGAACTTGCAAAACAAAGAGCAACTCGGAGATCCTGCGGCAGTGAAAATTGTGAGGTCTGGATTTTATCTTTGAAATTCAGTTGGTGAAAATACTGAATGTAAGGAAAGGTGAAGACTAATAGATATAAGTCAGTGGGATTTTCTTTTGTTTTTTATTCATGACAAATTGGTAGTTCTGTCGCATTTTAGCAGTTGTCACATTAACTAGTTAACAATATTGACTGCTAAAAACCTTTTAATATTAATCACTGAGTTTAGAATTTCTTTTCATTTGTTTCATAGAACGCAGGTATCTTCTCTATGTAGTCAGGAAAGAAAAGCTTCTTTATCATTCTTTTTTTTTCCCATAAAGAAGAGATGCATGAGAGGACTATCAAATGATGTTTATCAAGAAGCAAAATGCCTGCTGAAGTAACTTAGAGTTCTCATGTTAGCTTAATTCCTACAAATAGATTGAAGAGAGGTACACGGAGATGGCTGATTTAAAGCTGGAAGTAGTTGTCATCTAGTACAGAATTATGTATTTTTTTGAAACAGATTATTTCTTGTTAATTGAACAAAGGGTGCTATTAGAAGGTCAAAAATTTTATCCAGTATATGTAGTATTTCATCAGTGCAAATACTGAAAATTCTTCTGTTTTAAATACTTTCTAAAATTTAATTAGGATTCTAATAGTGAAGAAGAAATAGAAGAGGAACCACTTTGTCACTTGCCCCTCACACCAACAGAAGTTAGTGAAACTGACAGTGACAGCATGAAAGATTTTATAGTAGAGGAAGATGATGATGACACAGAGCACGTGAAGAGTGAAAACCAGCCACAACAGAAGGAACTAAATACATCAAATAGCGAGTTGCTGGCATACCACGTCCCACACTGTAAGATTAAAACTGGTGACAATTCTATATTTATAACTTGCTTGTAGTGCTGTAATAAATATTAATGGACTGTAAACACAAATGCTCTGTAATAGGATATGGTAGTTTAAAAGCATATTTCTAAAAGACTTCAATTTACTCTGATTTCCACAGTGAGCTTTTACAGTATTTCTGTATCTTATTAAAGGCATAATTTGAGGGGAAGGAAGGAAAATCCTGTTGTACGGATTTTTCAAGTTAATCTGATTTAGGGTGCAGAGGGCTACCTATGATAGTCATTCCTCTGGAGACCTAAAAGCATCATGCTCCATCCTGTGATATATGCTAAAAATAGCTATGTTTATTCTGGCTAAATTCTGTTCTGGAGAGTGATGTAAAATTCTCACCGTGAGTTTGGGGGCTTTGGGTCTTGGGATTTGATGGGTTGGTGTTTTTTAATGTATTTTTATTCCATGGCTCTGAGACTTGGGAGCACAGGTCTGTAGGGTGCTCTGAATTCATTGGTCAATTTCAGTCAAACTACACAGAGCAAGAAATCTTGTCAAATTGATCTTCTATGACAATTGGAATCTGGGTGGAGCAGAGAGATAAAGATTTAAAACAGAACTGTATGCTAGTTATCTTCGTACGTATTTTGTTGTTCAGAAGTAGGTATGTGTTAACTGGACAGTTGCTGCTAGTGTAGTAGTCACAAGCATTTGTGGCATTTCTTCCCTAGTGAAGAAGTGAGAGGAATTGAGTGTATTTGAAAAGAGATAACAAACAAAAAGAAATAACAAACAAACAAAAAAAACCGCCCCATAAGCCTCGCCTTTTCTGGTTTGCATTATTTCCTGCTATTCATAGAAAAAAACTATTATCTTATTTTAGTGTTTGTAGCTTTTACTGTGGTGTGGGCTCTCCTTGCTGAAAGGAGATGTGACTTTAGGATGCTATTATTCTTTAAGGTCATTGGGATGAGAAGCAATACTTAAGGGCAAGGTCTCAAGGGTGTGTTTCAATGTTGTACATTGAAATTATTTTTAAATCCATTGTTAAATGACTTTAAAATTCTAAATTTACAATAACGGAAAAAAATTTTTCTTAAAGGACTTTTAACATTGTTTACGTCTTTTTCTTTAAATTCTGGTTATATTGCTTTCTTCCCAGTATCTCGCTGTGACCATTATGTACACTTCAAAAGAATAGTAAAGGCTTTCCTCATAAATGCAATTGATGACACTTTTCTGGGCTCATTATATGGTAAGTAAATTGCATTAAATAATATAATAGTGCATTCAAAGTTATAGGAAGACATTTATTCTAGGGATAGATGTGTTTCCTGATTATAGGACTGTGAGTCCTGAGATCTGTTCTTAATTTTGCTGTTCTGTAACTTTGTGGGGGGAGGAAAGATCTGTCTGAAAAGGATAATTTTTGGAAAAATACGTAGACTTAATTCTGTTAAGCTTAGAGGGCATTCTGAGATTTAGGAAAGTATTTCTGTGTCACTGATCAGTAGTAACACTTCAAGCATGAAAGTGAAATTAATTTCAAAGTGGATATCTCAATGAAAACATTGCAAGGTCTGCTGATTTGTCAAAATGTTAAATGCTCCATAGCTTTTACTGAGGAATTTGATAATAAATAGTTTTAATTATGGAGATTACTCCATATCTGATTTTTTTTTTTCTTTTCCTTTTTTTTTAAAGATTTGTGCTTTCACATAAAAAAATACACTTCAGCTGCAGTCTTGTTCTTGCTGAGGAAGTGATTTTTTGGCATTTGGCCTAGTTGGGCTGAATGGCAACCTCACGTGTAGTTTCAGAAGTACTGTAAAGACGGGATTAGTGAGAGGACTGTCAGTGTCAGGGTGTGGAAGGAGTCAGCAAAGTGCCAAAGAGAGAAGGTTTTGGTGTTATCAGGAACTAAGAGGGAATGGAGAAACCAAAGTACGCCACAGACTTCAGAATAAAGGCTGTGCATTTTTTGGAGCTAAAAATGTCTTTCACCTACCACTGCTAGTTCTTTCAGGTATTAGTTTTGTTTTGTTTTGTTTTTTTACCAAGTGAAAATAAACTTATGGAAAAAAAAAAGGTAAACTTTGCAAGATTTATGTTGTAATAGCTTCCGTCTATTTCAAATTGTATTTGCTCTACAAAACTAACAACTTATTGCCAAAGTGCCGAAGTAGATCAGCTGTGTGGGTCAGTTGGAGGTCGTATCCTTTCTTTCTGAAGAACATTATATAGTATGAACACAGCCTAGCATTACAAAGATATATTGTTATAACACAGAATGGATTTTTCTGAGGTAGTGGAATTGAATATATTAGTTTGAATCAAGAGCAGGGATTTTTATACTAGAGTTCAGACTTGCTTTTTATTTCGAGGGATTTTTTTTTATGGTCTAGCACAGCCTCGTCAATCCTTTGGTATAGTTGACTTACTGAAAGTGTGCGCTTTTCCATATACACTTTACACATACAATTTTAATTATGGTGGCTATAATGGCAATTAGCTATTTCTATATAGAGAACTAGCTGAACTGTGGTCCTTCTCGGTTCTGTTACTTTGATAACAGCATTGCTAAAAGACATGGGAAGGCAGCTGAATTAATTTGTATGGCTGTACATGCTGAAGCTCAAGACAATATGAATTGGCCTGCATCTATGGAAGTCTCATTTACTTACTGGAGTCCAGCACATATTTGGGAGACAGTTGTGGCATAGTGGTAGTTTTGCTCATCCTCATATTCGTTTATTTCTTTTGCTTGAGGAAGTATTTGTGCTGCCTGACTCAAGGCATCTGACTCTGCTACTGAAGTTTAAAGGTCAGTTTCTGTGTGTTCTTTGTAAGCCAGGAAGAGAGTTGCCAAAATTTCTGCTGTGAAGCAGCTCAGCAGTTTGTTTTCATGGATTGCAACTACCTCCCTTATACATTAGGAACAACTTACAAAAAGCAACACTTTTTTTTTTTTTCTTCTTTTTCCAATCTTTTAAATGGCATTGAATGAATGAGTCTCCATTTGGGATGACAGTTTTGCACTTTAACATTGATTGTGCACTTTATTCATGTACCTCTTGTGATACAGACTTTTAAAATAATTAAATATATCGGTTTATCAAAGATGCATGGATCACTTTTATGCGTAACAGTAGCAAATGTGTTCAGTAATAATTTATTTAAATCATTATGCAGAAGCATAATGTCCTTGAAAATTTTATTTGAAGAAACTTATACAATGTAGGGTGGCAAGCAAATTAGTAATGGCTCTCACTAAACAGATGGAACAAGACAAAAGAAGTATGCACAAGATATGTTGCTCTCACTTCATTATTTGGATGATCGCTTCATTCAGCCTCGTCTTGAGAACTTAATCTCTAGAAGTCGCTGGAAAGATCGATACAAGGTATGTAGCCTTTACTATAAATAGCGTAGTGGACTCCAAATCATATTATTACTGATAGATTTTTATTTTTTTTAATAGTGTAATTCTCAGCGATTATTTTTTTTTTATATATACTATATATAAATTATATATACTTTTTTAACAGAGGCTCATTGTTCTTTCCCCCTTTTAACTTGTTTTGATACTTATAAATATCTGAAGTATTTTATGTGTTTATAAACAGATAAAACATTCAGGTAACAGAACAGAATCTGTTCTAAGTTACCTGAATGCTTCTCCTACTAACTTAAGCAGATGAGTTTTTGAGGATTTTTTGTCACTTGCTAAATGTTATAACAAAATTTATTCCTCCTCCCACAAAAAGATAAACCGGTATCTTCACAATGACCCTTCTGCTTAAAAAAAAAAGTCAATATACAGTAACCTAGTCATTGTTTGCAAATTAGTAGAATGGTATTAATGTGATAGGTGTGGTGATCTAATAATCACTGTAATAACAGAGTAAGGCCAGAGGAGAGATACAGTGGATTTATTTGAAGCAGACCAACTGATACAGTTGCACCCCTACCCCTCTGAAAAAAAGAAAGAAAAAAAGGAGAGGAAAAATTAGTGCCAAGAGGTAGGAGCTATTCTTTGGGTCTGAAGCTGAAAGAAAGATGAGATGAAACTGTTGGAAAACGATTGAGAAGATACATGTTTGCAACAGAATGATTTAATCTCTTTGGGGTTTTGGTGTGTTTGTTTGTTTTCATTAATCTCTTGCACTAATTTTGTATGTGTACAGAGTACTCAGTAACCTACTTGAGGCATCTTTCAGTTTATGGAGATTCTTTAACATTATTTGAAATGTCTTTTTCAGGAGCGTGTGGATTGTTACCCAGATGTTCGCATAGTCTTGAAAAATCCAGAATATATTTCTTGTCAGGCCTGTGGATTGAATCGGTATTGTAAGTTTCAAGTGCTGCTCTCTGGAAGGCTTTATAACAGCAGAACTTTGGAAGCAGATGACTTCATGTCAGATGACAAGCAGGTAACTTCAAACAAGCACCCTATATAATTGTTTTTAAACTTTGCCTAGTGTTACAGAAGATCATACAAAGAATAGAACTCCTGACAACACATCTAATGTTTATAACGTTAGAGGCAAGAGTTAAGCTATTGTACTTCCATTTGTAAACCCTATTATTTTTTGAAATATGAGGACCATGTTGCAGTTGGGAGGAATATAATTTTGGATTTTGGTAGGGATTATGAAGGAAGTTCCAATGAAACTTAAAAGGATTAATAGAGACATTCCCCTTTGCACACCCCTGTTCCATTTTTTTATATATTGAGAAAGAGGTAATTAAGAGTATCCTCAAATAACCCTAACTTTTATCAAGAAAATAAATCTGATGTTTTTCTATGACCTTTGCTTTTGCCTGCATCACAATGATCGGCGTGCTCTTTCCTCCTGACTTTTGCCACTTAGTATTAGTACCTGATACAGCACATGTACTTCCATGCAGTAGGTGCTAGTAAGTGTACTCAACCATAAGCTGGACTTCATGATAAAAAAAGATAAATTACTCTAAGACACACAACAGGAATTATTGATAACTCTTGCCCTCAAGTAAAAATTGACATCTGTCCTAATTTTTCCTCTGCTTCCAATCTCTACAGTCTAAGTCTCATCCAGGGCAGGAAGGAAACTGTAGGTACATGGCATCCCACGCGTCCTGTTCAGCATGTCTGTCTTTTATGGTGCACGGGGAGGCAGTCTGAAACTGTGTGTCAAAGACAAACTGGCTGCACACATGAATATTCACATACTAACCAAAGTTCTAATATGACTACTCAATTGGTTATATCTAAAGTAGCTTTTTGTTTTGTCAGAGGACATCTAATAGAAGATTGAAAATCCTAAAGTGGATGCATATCTTAAAGGAAGAAAAACCAGTGGTAAAAACAAGAAAAAACTGAGTGATGTTCTGAACCTGCCTGGCATTGCAGCTTTTCACCAAGTACCTGAGAAATAATGACTTTTTTTCTTGAATAGGCCCTATCTCCTTATGCCAGGAGCCTGAGGTTTTAAATCAAGAATGACATTTGCCTCAGATTTACATATATTCTAAATATCAGAATGTCTTTTCACTGAAATTAGATCACATGAAAGCCCTCTGCCTTTGTGTGTGCATATAGTACCCTTAAGACTTTCCCAGCAGGAATCTTGAATTGATTATCTTTCAGAAACATTATAAAAGTGACTTTCTGTATAATGGACAATGATCTCGGTTGAATGATTGTGTTTTCTGTTTTGTGGCAAGTAAGGTTTGTTCTGCACTGGGTCACTAGGTTTGCTAATTCTATGCCTACTCTGTCTCTAGCATTTGGAGCATCTGTGTGCACTCCAACAGTTCTTGTTTGCTGTAGGTCAGAACATTGAGATAGTGCCACTGTCATTCTAATAATCCAAGTGCAGCCTATTCAGAATTTACTGCTTCATTCTTCAGATTTCTTCACATCTGCTATTTCCCATGTAGATATTCACCCAGGACAAACTATCTTGACATCTCGGTTGCAATGACACTTGAAATTGCTCATCTGCTTTTGAGAAGACTTGTCCCTAACTACTTAAATACATTTTATTAGAGCCTTTTTCTCATTGCTGCATTATCAGAACTACTTGTCCAGACTAGAAAACATTTCCGTTGAGGTAGTCTTGCATCTTTTACTTGCTCAGTTGTCTCTACTAGGACATTTTTGATTTAAATTGTAGTTTTGGAATGAAACACGTCTTTCATGTTGTTACATGACGTTGCTCTAGCAGTCATTTTAGGGGACTTGAGGAGTCAATGTTTTTTGTATTGCACAGCTGAGACATGAAGATCTTGAATCTTGAGAACCTGAGTGTTCCTAATATTTAGGGATCTTCCCTTCAAATTTACAGCTACCAGTAATTGCTATGATTAAGTATGCTTATGACCTTCTTAAGTAATGTAATTCGTGACCTCTTGTGATAAGGTCAAAGTACATGATTTGTTGAAAATAAAATGTTGCTACAATTGTGTATGAAGCTGATATCCATGTTCTGCCTTTCTTCTCTTTCAGGAGGCAGAAAAGGTATATTCCTTTTTTTTGTGAACGTAAAATAATTTTTGAATACAGCTAAAGTTCCTCACAGTATTTGCTGAAAAGAAAAAAGTGTCAGAACAAGTTGTATATACAATATATTTTGAAACGTGGTGTAATAGGATTTCTTATATAAAGTGAATCCCTCATCAAACTGGAAGTACACCTTACTGAAGCTCAAGGCTGTATTGTTTGGATCTTTGCAAATATTCTACCTTGGAGATCTGAGGGGCGTCAGAGGGATTGTCATTGTGTCATCATACTGGGCCCTGCATGTAATGCAGAATCCAGGAAAATCTATGCCACCGTTTTTCGTAAATAGGTTACGGGCCCTTCTGAGCAGTAGTTGTTAATACTCTGTTTTGATAAGTTCGTGTCTGCCTGATAATCCAGAAGCTAAGCTTTTCCAGCAAGGCTTTTCCCCTTGGTGATTCCTTGGCAATCATACTGGCACTGATTCTGCAGTCCATTGTACAGTCACTTTTCTTCCTTACATCCTTACGTCTCTAAATGTAGATTACTAATTTTAAAAATTCCAGTTTTTCATGGGAAGTGTGTGCCTTGCCTAACCAGAAATAATAAGTGAACTACCACAATAATTTAATCTTTACTCAACTTCCATCTTTGGAAATAACGGTAGCAATTCCCTCACTATGTAGGACAACATTTGGACAGCAAAGCATTGGCTATTTTTCACTTTGGAAAAAATTTGAAGTATCCTAATGAATATTGAACTGACTTGCAAGTTCGTTTTTTGTCCTCTTCTGCTTAACAGAAGAAAATGAGAGCTTTTTTTACACTGTGTACCCCAGCATTTGCTGAGATGCATGGCATGGGCATGCTCAATATAGCTCTGGGGATGTAGAACAGACTCAGGAGAGAGAGTTATTGAGTACTTTCCAGTAACTTTTGATAGTGCCTTTGTAATGCAACATTCATGCTCTTATGGTAACCTGTAATTTAGACTGCTAAAGGTACTGTTCTCAAGTAGCCTTTGAGTTCTGCTGGCAGTGCATTGATCAACTTGTCCTGCCAATTGAGGGAAAAAAAGAAGAAAAAAGGCACACAGAGCTATGTAAAACTGGCACTTCAAGAACTTAATTGACTTAAGAGAAGGCAGTTTAGCACTGGCAGATCAGATTGAATGGAAACATGTAGTTGGACCATTTTCTAAAGTTTTATTTGCAAATACCCAAGAAAAGAGGATGTGGAGAGAACAAAAACAGACCTCCAACCCTCTTTTGCATAAAACTTTCCTTTTCTCTCATCTCTGAAGTATTCTGCTTTGCCAGTAGAAAGAGAAGAGAAACAGCTGTTCCAGTTTTGCTTAGGCTTGCAGTGATTGTTCTGTGTAGCTGCCAGTTCTCATTCCTCCATGGTCAGGGGGAATGGAAGGGTTTAAAGGTGTAAGTGACCCCTACACTTCTTTGCTCCTGTGTCACCTGGATTGCAACTTGTTTTCTACTCTCAGTCTTGATGTTCTGCTTCCGTTGATAACCATGCTTAGAGGACGTGGATTCAGTCACTGCATGTTGTGCTGTTGTCAGGCTATGCTCCTGCATTCCTTACAAAGTGATTTAACACAGCTTTGGCTGATAGGGCCAGCTCGAGTAGATAAGTTAAGCATTAGGACAGTGCGAACTGCAAGGGGAAAAAATTAGAATGAGTACAGTACTGAGATTCTTTCCAAAGCTATATTCTGAAATAGCATTGTATTTTTAGACAATATTTTCTTGCTTTAAAAACACAATACATAATTACATTGTATGATATTTAGCTATTTGCCTCTGGCATTTCTCCAGTATAGAAATACTTTGCACCTCGCGCATGAAGTATGAAACCCACTGCCACGAGATAACTTTGGAAGTGAAAAGCCTTAGTGGTTCCCAAAAGGGATTAGACAGGTTCTTGGGGAAACTTCTTCCACACTATGGAACATGATAGTTGGGATGATATAGGCTGTCTTAACTGTTGGCTGCTAGAACCTGTGTGGTAATGTTGTGATCATTCTGGTGTTCATCCTGCAATTTATATTAACTTCCTAAATATCTCCTGCTAGCTGTTGTCACAGGAGAAGAACTGGGCCATCAGTTTTACACCACACAATGTTCCAGATGCTTGGGAATGCTCCTCAGCGTTCCTCATTGCTTGGGATATGTGAAGTTATGAAGCACTCTCTGAAACACTGCAGTTCAGTTCTGGATTGTTTTCAGTATTTGAAATGGTACTTCTGGAAATTTGCATAAATCAAGGTTATGTATTGGTTGGTAGGTCTTGCACTTCAGAAGCACCTATAGCACCAAACACAAGCCTTAGCTTTTCAGTTTTGGTGACAGTAGGAAGTGGAGCTGCATATAGGTCCAAGTACATGATCAGTAGAGAATTGCAATATTGTAATAGGAATTGTTTATCTCAAAATGGTTAAAATTTCTGTTACTAGCCATCTACTGTAGGTCAAATCAGAAGTTCTTTTAAATGAGTGTGTCTCTGTTGACTTCAGTGATATTTTACCTTCTTATATCAGGCAAGCTGCTGGTTAATATATTTAAGAAAATAAGTATACTCATCTATTTAAGAAGTAAATAATACATATAAATATAATTATAGTTTATATAATCTTTCTAAATATAAATACGCTTTTCTGTTACTGTCTTTGCCACTAGATGCTGCTAGTGCCAGTACAGGTAGGTCAGGTGTTTTGGGGAACTGCTCACAGGTGCAAACATTTGGTCATGGTCAGAAAAGCTTCCTGAAATGCAGGTTTTAAGCATTGCTTAAAACTTTACCTTCTCATAATTTAAAATGGTATTCGCATTATTCCCAATGACAGCAATAAAAATATCACTGTTGTAGCTCATAAGAGATAATTTGCAATATATAATATGGCTTTTTTTGATATATGTATGTGTAATCTGAAATAGCAATACAGTTACAGCTTGCATGCTGATGCAGAGAGCTTTGACCTTTAGCCATTTACCTGCTTGTTACTCACAAAGGTGTGAGAAGACGTCAGTCCAAAACAATGCTGCCCTTTAAAGATAAGTTGATGGGGGTTTTTCCTAGTAAAATTAAATCAGATTTTCCTGTATTTATCAGGAGCTGAAGTTCATGGTATTCAAAGCAACATGTATTAGTTAATGTTGCTTTTGAGTGTAGAAAACCTGACCTCTGAAAACCAGCCAGAAATAGATTTCTTTCTGGATAGGCTTTGTCTCCATGGGTTGGAATAGCAATTGGTGCACCTGTGGGTCGTTTGCAGGGGATAGATTCCTCTTCTTATTTGCCCTTGTATGTACTTGAACTACTTCTTTTGTAGAAATAGAACAAAACTTAATCATGTGAAATGCAGGTTGTCCTTACACGCAGATGAACTTTGATTCTTTCTCCCAATTTGACTCTTTCCAATTGCCAATATACTACTCAGTATTTTCAGGTAAACACTTTCACAGCTTAACATCTTTGCAAAAAATTTAAATTCAAGATATGTGCAAATACTTTCCTGTATTTAATGTTAGTGCTGACAGGTGTTAATCCATGCTCTGATTATGTATTTACATGCATATTTACCATTAGTCTGTCTATAAGTACTGCTGTAAAAAAACCTGTTAAATAAGACAATTTCCATACACAAAAGACAGAACTGTAGGAGTAAAACTGGTAACAACTGGGAGATGCAGAGGCTTTGATTTCTACAGCATTGTGGCCTAGCTATACCTCCCAAAGAGCTGCAGATTAACATTTGCATTGTGTAAAACCTCAGTTTTCAGATTCTATTTTTATTAAATCTAATCTCTCTATATTTATGAAATATATTTTTCTAGCCATATATTTATTTGTATTCATATGTATTTCTTGAAAAAATATTGAATATCATTTGGTCTACAAAATGCTAGAACTAGTATTTTATGTTCCTGTGAAGTACTACATATTAAGCAAAAGTAATCAAATAATTTCTCTTCCTCTGCTTCCACAATATGACGGTTGCCTAAAATGTTAGTGATTTTGTAACAAAAGTTCCGCCAGGAAATAGGAAAGATACTACCAATTCTAAACATGGCTGTGTTTGCAAGAAAACTGTACTGATAAGTTGCCGTTGCATAGACTTGCTGGCTGCCTGCTTGTCAAAAATTGTTCTGCTGTGGCTGTGAAAACTACATGGGTTTGTGCTGATTTTATGCATGTAATGTCATTCTGGTTATTTCATTATTCAAAAAAATCTTCCTAGACTTACTGATAAAATCTTACTAGACTGACTTATTCTCTCTGATAGAAAGAATGGCTTATTTGTTTGCTTTTGGCCTAGGTGTTGAAGGTTGGTGTGGTGTGTGCAAATCGTACAAGAGTTTATCATAATTTGAAGCACTTCAAGTACAAGCTGTATGTGGATTGCAGCTCCGTTACCGAGTTGGATGGTGTGAAGGATGAGCCAGTAAAAGACACAGTCGAACGGCTTTTCAGCCAGTTGGAAGACAGTGGGTGGATTCAGAAGGTACAACTGAGTTATTTGATGTATCCTTTCCAAGTAGATAAAAGTAAGCTGAGGTAGTATGTCTGATTTAATTGATCAGTTCTGAATTGTTGGGCTTCAGTGACAGAACTCAGCTTAACCATTCATCCACTTCTGCTGAGCCAGTCTCTCAAACAGTGGTGCTGCCTTCACAGAGTTTGTGTCAGCTTTTGATGTGAAGCTTTTGGACAGCTGCGTGATCTCTGGGCTGTGGTGGGCAGGCTCCTGTTTCATTTGAAAGCAGCAACATGACAAACTCAAGCTGTAACTGAGATTAGAGACATGTACGTGAGGCATGGCAAGAATATTTTACTCTTCTGTTTACACTGAAGTACTTTGACTTATTCAGAAATACTTTATGGACTATTTTAAGACAACTTGTAGTAGAGTTGCATTTAGCAAGCTTTTAGATATTGTTGCTTCTGACTTGTTATTGGCATGCTTGTTAATGTATTGAAGAAAAAAGAAAAAACATTCTTTATGTAATTCAGTTATTAAACTTTGATAAAACAACACAGCTTTTATTTTATTTGCAGAGATACAATGATCTTGAAGACTACATGAATGACGCAGACAGTTTCCAAGAAGAGAAAATGGATTAAGGGGTCCTATAACTCTTTGAAAGACACCTTGTAAAAATGGCCTGCTTTATCTGCATGCACTTTATCTCTGCTTGGTCTTCAAGATTCTTTTCAGGCTGAGTTATACTTAAATCCATATGCCTTTAAACTACTGTTTCAGAATGTACTCTATCTTTTTTTCCTTGTCTGTGTCAATAATAACCCAAAGTTTTATCAAATCAATCATTCCAATCTTACTGCATAGGTTACTTTAAGTTTCCTTCTTAAAAGGAAAAGTTTTAAATAATCTTAAAAATAACATCTCAATACCTGTTTACTTGTGAAATGAATCTTCCACCTACCTATATTGAGCTGTATTGTAGGAAAGGTAGGAGATGCTGAGACCTTTTAAGTAGGTATATTTGGTTATGTTATACGTAAGGCTATGTTACACAGGTACATATGACTTGCATCTTACCTGCAAGGAAGTCCAGCCATGTAGAATGATAGTTATGATAGATCTTTGCATTTGGGTCCTGTTTATTTCCCCTCTGAGGAACCAGTGTAGACTGTTGCAAGGCAACAGAGGAAGTACTCTGCAGTCCTGAGTACATCTGCGGCACAGGAGTCATTCCTCTCTGAAGAGAGTAGGTGATGAGTCACGTTACAGGCGTCACACAGGCTGAGTCTGTCTTAGCCATCTCAATGAGCACTTGGGCCCACGGGGCTGCCTCTGATAAGCAGCTGGGGCAATTTACTGAGATTTTAAACATCAAATTGCTTTGTGCAAACATAATGGCAACAACTTGCAGTAACTAAAAAATTAAGAGAATGGATTAATGTCGCAGTGCAAGATAAGGATTCTTCCAGTGTAACTTAACAGGAAGTAGGAGTTAATCGGAATCACGATGCATAGCTTACCTGAACTGCATGAAGCCTAAATCAGAATTTTTTGGGGCCAGGGGAGTAGATTTTTGAGGAGCTAGGAAAGGTTAAGTACTTTATTGTCCATTCTGAAAAAATTGACATGAGCCAGCAATGTGTGTTCGCAGCCCAAAAAGCCAACTGTACCCATCAAAAGAAGCAAGACCGGGAGGTTGAGGGAGGAGGTTCTGCCCTCTACTCTGCTCTCATGAGACCCCACCTGGAATACTGCATCTGGCTCTGGGGCCCTCAACATAAGAAGGACGTGGACCTGTTGGAGCGAGTCCAGCAGAGGGCCATGAAGATGATCAGAGGGCTGGAGCGCCTCTCCTGTGAGGACAGGCTGAGAGAGTTGGGGTTGTTCAGCCTGGAGAAGAGAAGACTCTGGGGAGACCAGCCATTGCAGCCTTCCAGTACTTAAAGGGGGTGTATTAGAAAGATGGAGAGAGACTTTTTAGCAAGACCTGTAGTGACAGGCAAGGGGCAACAGTTTTAAACTGAAGGGAATATATTTAGATGGACCTAAGGAAGAATTTTTTTACTGTGAGGGTGGTGAGACACTGGAACAGGTTGCCCAGGGAAGTTGTGGATGCCCCATCCCTGGAAGCGTTCAAGACCAGGCTGGATGTGGCTTTGAGCAACCTGGTCTAGTGGGAGGTGTCGCTGGCCAGGATGATATTTAAAGGTCTCTTCCAACCCAAACCATTCCATAATTCTGTTTCTGTACTTTGTGCTGCATATAAAATAAATTATATGTAGCCTAAGATAAGATGGAAGGCGCAGGGTTTTGAATCAGGAGCTGTTCCTACATGCTGCTGTATGCACATAGTCTTTTAGTAGTCTTCTGTGGCTGAGCATCTCAGTAAAAGGGAAGGTATTGTTAACACTTTAGAGTCTTCTAACAAGTTGTTCTCTCAGAATCAGAGCTAATGAAGCCTGATTTCTTACGGATTTGTCCATAAGAACTCCCTGCATTTGTTATGCCCCCCTCTACAGGCAGCAGGTATGCTGGTTGTGTATCCTGTAATGGTGAACATCTGTTGGCTTTTTTTTCCATAGAAACTGTACCTTAGATTTGTCATTTGGTACCCTTTTTTTGAGCATTCATTGTAATAAATGAACTACTTTTATATTTTAAAGGGTTGAAATTCAGCAATGATTTATGTGCTGTTAGGGTAAGCTGATATCATCAGCTCTCACTTGTACCACGTACAACTACAGAATTACAAACCAAGATGAAAAATCCCAGTAAAGAGATTGAGACTTACTCTCAAGTAAACTTGTGTTGAAGATATTATTTCCATACCTTAACTGTGAATTAGATGTCCAGAAATACTGTTTAGCTTAAATAAGTTTAAATTAGAATACATTACTTAAGTTATACTGTAGTGTGATTTATGCTGCTTGCCTACCTATACATGGGACGAGTAGCTAGATTTGCTGAAGCCTTTAGGCTGCCATAGAGTTAATTTTCTTCGTAATTTTTGTAGCAGCTGGTACAGTGCTGTGTTTAGTCTTTTAGCATAAGACAAATGGTGATAACACACTGATGTTTTGGTAGTGTTTTGCCTAAGTCTGGGACTTTTCAGTTCCCCATGTTCTGCCAGCAAGTGCAGGTGCACAAGAAGCATAAACCAGAAGATAAGGAGACTCCAACCCTCAGCAGAGACTGTAAATCATCAAGGGCAGTCAATGGTCTGCCTGGACACAGAGAGAGAATCCAGGAAAATGTTAGAAGACCCCAGACCAAAAAATCACCATTGGACTGAAAGACACGTGACACGCGTGAGGGATGGGTGTAGAGATCACAAGGGTGTAGTTGCCCACGGATTTCTTTGTTAGATGTCCCTCCCTTTTCAGAGGCACCCAACCCAGGCTGACACTGCTGCTGTACCTTTTGATTAAATTACTTCTTTTTATAAAATCCAATGCCTGAGACTCTGCTGCGGAAGACCTAGGGTTGAGTCTGAAGGAGTGAGTGCGCCCAAGAGTGTGTATGTTTGTTTGTGAGGAGGGGAAATGGGCACTTGTTGACCCACAGGGGTCACCCCCTGTGAAGGGACCCTGGTGATGTGTGTGTCTCCTTGGATGGTGTGTGAATGCTCGGGCAGCAGCTTCTCCTTTAACATAGATATGTAAATATTCTGAGATTTGATATATATTATACCTATCTCCCTAGTTACCAAAGCTGCAGGAACACTTATTTTCTCTTTTTCCTTCTTCATTCCTGTTCTGCTGGGAATCTTGGTGTGAACACACCCATCAACTTAAAAGTACCCAGAATCTATCTCAAATACATCCTTTTTAGGAGAAGTAATGCCCCTTGATTCCCCACTTCTTTCTGTTAACCAAATCTCTCTACATTTCAGGTGGCTTCTCTAGAATAATAAAATAACATTTATGTTGGGTGTAACTTTATTCTTACAAAGGAAAGAACCCCTGTTCTGCAATAAATGGGGTTTGTACTATGTAATGGAGTATGCCCTCTCAGAGCCTTCCTCACGGGTCTTAATTTCTGCTACCTTCCAAATATTCTGAAAACTCTCAAGAATGTATGATTTTTATTGAAAAAATTTGCTGTCAGAATCAATGGTCAATTTCTCATTTTCCCACATTTAAACTGTTTGCTACCAAATTAAAAAAAAAAATAGTTTGGGAAATTTGGGCATGTTGATTACTGATAATATTTCAAGAAAACATATGTTTTGACTGAAAATGAAAATTGGCAAATTGTTCCAGTGATGAATTTTACTCCTTTTTTTGATATCTACTGCATCATGTTTCTCACCTAGAAAGTGTGAGGCATCTAATTCTTTTTTGGTCCTGCAGGGACTTTTTTTCCAGATCTTTAATTTTCCTCTTTCTAACAGGGATACTGAAGTATTCCGTCAGAATTGCTTGGAAGAAAGGGCCTCTATAGCTTTACAAATCACGTCTGTGACATCACCAGTTGGACTAAGAAAATGCCTAGAATTGACATCACTGATTTCTGTTTCAGCAGGGAACTGCTCTGTGATCTGGCTTGGCAGGGACTGAGACAGTGTTTGTGTGCGTAGAGTCTCTCTTACACTTTGATATTCCCCTCGCTGAGATTGGAGGAAGTGATAATATTTCTGTGGCTGTCGTTTTACCTGAAGAGTTTTCTGCAAGACAGAGAATGTGAAGTCTCGTTACATCGTGTTTACATTTGTCTTCACCGCAGGAAATTAAAAGATTGTTTAGAAGAGCCGTATATGTAAAAAAAAAAATCGGATCAAATTTTCCAGGACAGGCTGTAAATGCTGATACTTGCACAGCGTGAAGTTCAAAGAGGACTTGTACCCCCTGAGACTCTCTATACAGAAATACTCAGTAAGAATATTTCTAGCAGAAAAATGTTGTGCAAATATCTAACGATGGGAGAAGTCAGGAATCTGACGAGTCTTTTGTACCTCCTTTTCCATGTCAGAGAATTTGAGCCGAGTTAAGGGGTGAGAGAATATGTTTGCTCTGATATGAATATTTTTAATTGTCTTCAGTGTTAATTTTTGAAGTAGTATCTCAAATTAAGACAAAGTTCCACTCTTAATAGAACAATGAAGGGAGCTCAGTATGTGATTAGACTTGGAGCAGGTGATTAATGACCCTACTTGTAAATTACTTTAGTTCCTGTAACATTCTGATAATCTGCTCCAGTTTAAGTTTTGTAACTGGAGACCACGATAACGATAAACTTCACACAAGGTGTTTATACACAGGATTAGCCTTATTAATGGGATGTATTTTGGGGAAAGAAGGCCCTTTTCAGTCTGTGTTCTATGTCCAGTTCTTGTAGCGAAGTATGAAAAGAAGGGACTTTTCTGCCCCTGTCCCTCGGCTTTTGGAAAGAAAGTAATTTGTGGATCAAATGGGATGGTAAACTTTACTAATAGTAGATAGCTGTTACTGTCTTTTTTTTTTTTTCCCAACAGTCAAGGCTTCTCCTGTTTCCAAAAAGCAGCTATTTCTAGCAGTTCAGTAAGCAATTACAGGCAATTCCCAGGCTTAACTCCTCTAGTTTACTTTTATTTGGATAAATAAAGACTTGTAGTTTTATCCTTCTTTAAGTCTGTCTGGATAAACAGAGTGGGTGTGTTAGATAAACACATGTAAATACAATACCACTCCAAGATAAATACCCAGCGCACACAAAATAGACTTTATAAAAGTTGACTTTCTGATTCCGCTTTGAGAAATAAGAAATACCGATTTCTAATCTGAATTTAGCGGTGAGACAAAAGAATGTAAGAAAGTATGATCTTCCCGCCAAGGAATAATATGAGAAATACATGAAATGGTATTGAAAGAACCTGATAATAACCCTCTCATTTGCTCCACTTCCCTGAATAGTTTATGTGAATTTTTGGTATTTTTCTAGGTAATAAGGAATGGCGTGGGATTGTTTGGATTTTTGGGGGTTTTTCCTGTTGATTAAATAAGATGTAGACATGGTTTCTTTAGATTGCTCTGGGGATTATATTCTCAATGAAAAACCTGGTGTGTGTTCAAGATGCCGTATTTTACAGTTTACACAGAGAAGGAATTGCATGCACCTTATCCCCAAAATTTAAAGACAAGAAAATTAACTCAGGTGCAGTGAGACTCTGCTCCAGAAGTTAGAGTTCACCAGGTGAGCGGCCTGGTGCCTGAGCCTGCCTGACTGGGAATACTGCAGGAAATACAGGTACTTAGAACTGTCCTCACTCAAAATGGCTAAGAACCCTCACTGGAAAGCAAATAATGGAAATGGCTGAAAATTCAAAGTTCTAGTTTGCAAAATCCTCCCCGGGACTGATATTGAGCATGTCCCATTCCGGTGGAGTTAATGTAACTTCGAAGTAATTAGATACGTGATTTCTTAACACAGACGAATGAGATATGTCCCCAGATTTAGGCAAGTGGCATTGGTTCAGCATAGTCTTTTTGTTCCATTTTTTAAAAGTTATTAGCACAATCGGATGTCTCTGGTGAGAGGTGCTGGTTGTGGACCCAGCAGAAATCAGCGCTTTGCTGCTGTGGAAGGGGCTGCGATTTAGGGAACTCAGGGCTCCGACACCAACAGGGAATTCCCACAGAAACAGTGCCCGGGCCTGACAGCTTATGGGAGATGGCAATATCATGTAAAAAGGTCACCAATTAATGTCGACAGAAGGAAAAAAACCTAATTATAGTTATTCGGGACCTGTTACGCTTACGTTTTATTGTGTGTGTGTTTATTAGAACGCCCATGACACGAATTGCAAGCGATGTTTCGATGATGTTAAGAATCGTTTGCTTTTAAGGAAGCTGACAAGTAACCAATCCAAAAATGACAGCGGTGTCCAGGGGCTGGGAACTTTTGCCAGGGTCTTCTGGACAAAACTCGGAAAAAGCTGCTGGACGGATTTTGGGTATTTCCTTCTCTGAGACGCCAGGGGCAGCATTTGCTGCGTGTTGAGCAGCGCAGCCCCGCGACCGGCTGCCTCTCGCCCCCAACGGCATCTCGGAAACCACAACACACAGGAGATGCTGCTCGGCAAAAAAAAAAAAAAAAAAAAAAAAAAAAAAAAAAAAAAAAAAAAAAGTGAATCTTAAACGTCTTAAGTCAAAATTAAAAAATCTTTCTTTTGAAAGATCATTCTCCGAGTTCTACAAAATCTGATAGGAGAGGGAGAATTCCTGCAGCTACACTGGTATCTTCTGGAGCAGCATCACCCATTTGATATTCCCACGGCAACTTTGAAAACCAGCCAAGACCCGGTTTAACACCCCCTGCTTATCCCCCATGAGCTTCGTGTGTTACTGTTACACGTGTGTTCTGTGACTCACCCTCTTAAACACAGCAGGGACATCCGAGCTGTAAAGAACGAGTGAGAGCCCAAGCGAGGCCTGAAGCAAAGGTAACATCATCCATCATTTTACAAATATTAAAATTTCGTATTGTTTTCCAACTCTGCCAGGCCATTGTTCTCACACGATGCATGCTACTGTTACGTATCAAATAATAACCCAATCTTCCTCAGTTATTCAAGATTAAACAAAAAAAATATCCCTTTTTCCTGTTAGCAATAAAGCCTTCCTCTGCAGGCAGCACATCCACAAACGTGGCTTACCCAGACCTGGTCCCTCAGCGAAGATTCAAAAGTCTTTGCTGGGGCAAACATGGGTCTGGATGCGCAGGAGACTCCGGCCAGTGCTCATCCAGCCAGACCCTGGAAACCCACAGGGATGTTTGTTGCAACATGAAGGAGATGGGGATCAAGAAAGCAAGAGCTTTCGCATTTCCTGTATGTCCAGCACTGTGTATTTTTTATGTATTTTGGGGGAATTTCCAGGAGTGTGTCATTTCATCATTGGCATTCAAAGTATTTATGTGCATGACCTTGGAAGATGATAAAACCACCTGTGAGAGTTATCATTAGTTCCTCCTCATCCTCAGTTTAATGCTCCTGGTATGCTCTGGTGAAATTTGTGTGTTTTTCTGACTGGACCCACTGCAGAACTAAATGAGACGATGCACCGTTGTATTAGGGGCTGTATAGTTCCAAAAGACCTTCAAGGTTTTCCATCAGGGATGCGTCTCTGCACACTTGGGGGCCATTCTTATTCCCAAAGATGGATTTGGGATAACACAGCCCACGGTAGCACAACAGCATATTGCTTTAATAAAGCCGACCAGCTCCCAGCTATTTCTGCATCCTCCTTCTCAGCTCACCTACAGCAACACGCAGAACCCGAGGGCTGCGGCGAGGCCGGTACCGGGGGACCAGATCTCCCAGTTGGCCACCCCTGCTCTAAACACAGGAGTCGGAGCACCAAGGCTGTGGCTTTCCCGGGGAGAAACCGAAGTGCGGGGACTACGTGACTCGTGTGTGTGTGTCCCAGCCCACCCCGGACACCCGAGAAGCTCATGTCAGAGCCCGGAGCTCCCCCATCCCCAGCCTGACCTGGGGTCGCGCACTCGCCCCCCTGCATGAGAGCGCTCCGGGAAGACACCGCTTGTTTTTCTACCGTCCGTTCCGGAGACACCCGGCCGGGAGAGGAGCGCGGCGCCGTGATTGATTCGCCAACTCCCCTCGCCCCCGCCCGCAGGTCCGGCCCCGGGGGGAGGAGGAGGAGGGAGAGCGGGAGGCTGTCGGGCCCGGCACCCAGGTACGGAGCGCGGAGGGGAAAGGGGATTTCCTTGGCTTCCTCCCATGCAAATACCTCCCGCCGAGCGGCGGCGGCGGCGGCCCGACTCCCCTCCGCGGCCGCTGGGAGGCTCCGCGCCTCGCCCCGGCCTCCCCGGCGCCGCGTCCCCCGCTGACACCCGCCTCCCGCCCCCGCAGCGCCCCGCACCCGCGGACCCGCTCCGCACCGCACCGCACGGAGGGGCAACGGGCAGCTCGGGCAGCCGGCGGCGGCAACGGCGGCAACGGCGGCGGAGGCAGCGGCGATAACCCACCGGCAACCACCCACCCCGGCGGGTCGGGGATGGAATATACAAAAACACAAAGGAAAAGTGGCTGGACTGTTCTGGGTGCAAAATGCTGGAAGTTTGTAAGTGCAACTCTCCGTTTGTAATTACTGTCTGAAGAGGGGCTGGCTTTTTTTTTTTTTTTTTTTTTCTTTTTTCCTTTTTTTTTTTTTCCTTTTTTTTTTTTTCCTTTTTTTTTTTTTCCTTTTTTTTTTTTTCCTTTTTTTTTTTTTCCTTTTTTTTTTTTTCCTTTTTTTTTTTTTCCTTTTTTTTTTTTTCCTTTTTTTTTTTTTCCTTTTTTTTTTTTTCCTTTTTTTTTTTTTCCTTTTTTTTTTTTTCCTTTTTTTTTTTTTCCTTTTTTTTTTTTTCCTTTTTTTTTTTTTCCTTTTTTTTTTTTTCCTTTTTTTTTTTTTCCTTTTTTTTTTTTTCCTTTTTTTTTTTTTCCTTTTTTTTTTTTTCCTTTTTTTTTTTTTCCTTTTTTTTTTTTTCCCTGCTTTTTCTTGAAACTGTACTTGAAACTATTCAATATCTGGGAGTTATAAGGGAAAGTATGCGAGAGGAGTTCTTTGCCTGGGTTCGTAGCTTGCCGCTTTATTACTAAGGGGGGAAATAAGCACTGAAAAGCAATACGGATTTTCTCCAGTGGCTGGATTAACTGAAGGCGAAGCGTGGTCTGGAAGTCCCACGGACTGACATTGTTCCGGACCGGGGGATCCGTCTCTCGTATTTTTAGAGGAACTACAATTTAGCGGCAGACGGTCGGACACAGTAACAACCCGAAGAGCGGCCAGCAAAGAGCGGGCGAGAGGAACGAGAAAGCACAAAGACTAAACTAACCCGAGCCTTCTCCTCCTTCCCCGGCTCTTTATTCGCACAATTACTAAAGACTTTTTTTTTTTTTTTTTTCCAAATCTAGATTTTTGGTCCGCCGGGGGGTCTCTCCGTGCCGCCGAGCACGGCAATGCCTTAAATTTCCACTTCAAGGAGTAACACCCCCCCCCCCCACCACTCCGCTCCCCAGAAATAAAATAAAATCAATAAACCTGCCAAGTCTCACTCATTCCCGAGGGAGATCTCCTTCATCCAGGGATTCCTTTCGGAGGCAGAGGCTCGCTTTATTTTATTTTTTTTTTCATTTTTTTCCGCCCTCCTCCCCCGGCGGAGCCCCCTGTCCGTCCCCC
>NW_015094510.1:33657357-33705679 GCF_001431845.1 Calidris pugnax
GGGGGGGGGCCCGGCGGCGCCCCGGGTGCACAGCGCCATCGTGGAGCGGCTGCGGGCCCGCATCGCCGTCTGCCGCCAGCACCACCTCAGCTGCGAGGGCCGCTACGAGCGGGGCCGCGCCGAGAGCTCCGACCGCGAGCGGGAGAGCACCTTGCAGCTCCTCCACCTGGTGCAGCAGGGGCAGGGAGCCCGCAAGGCCGCCAAGCACCCCAAGGCGACGGCGGCGGCCACCGCCGCCGGATCGGCCACCCCCTCCGCCGCCGCCGCCGCCGCGCCCCCGGACTACCACCAGCACCTCCTCAGCAACGGCGGCATCAACGGGGAGCAGCCGGCGGGGGAGCAGCGCGCCTCGGCCCTCCTGGCGGTGAGTCACAGCGCCCCCTGCCGGCGGGGAGGGGCCATCGGGAGGAGAAGCCCCCACCCTCGCTCCCCTCAGGGGCAGGCGCGAAGGTGGGGCCGGCGGCCGGGACCGGGTCCGCCCCCACCCGGGGGGTGTCCTGGCGGGTGTGTGCGGCGGGGCGGCTCGGTCTTGTGTCCACGCGACGTGGTCCCCGTCGGGTGCTGGGCCCCGCCGTGGCGTCGAGGGTGTGAGGATGCGCAGCGTCTGTCTGCCGGAGCTGGGGAGCTGAGGGGCTTGTCCTCCTCGAAGGGATTTTGGGGCTGCTTGGGGTTTTTGGGTGGCTTTTTTCAGGTTGCGGGCCTAAAAATGCGCTGCGTGCCTTGGCGGCAGCGGGCGTCCCTGAGGGGGGGTGGCAGGGGCTGCCAGCCCATCCCCAGGCAAGGGTGAGAGTAGCGCTGAGGTGTTTGCCCTATGTGCCTGATGGCCCCGCTTCCCGCCCCGTTCCATCCCCTTCCTCGGGGCTCCGGGCAGCTGCTTTCACTCGAGGCAGACGTTGGCTGCCGTGTCCCTGGGACTGGGCCGATGCTGTATGGGGGAAGGCGGGCGGGCAGTGCCCGGAGAGGAGAGGCCGAGTGTGGGGCTCAGCCACGTTCCCCAGACACCCGCCAGGCCCCGGGGCAGCCCGCTGCCACCCCCCGCCCCACAGGCCTCTCACACCCCGTGCCCCCCACACCAGCCCCGTCAGAAAGGCTGGGTTTGTTTCGATGGCCCAGCAGCGGAGTGACAGCAGTTTTCCAGGCGCTGCCGCTTTGTAAACGATACGTTGACCTTTTTCAACTGGAAATTGCTCTGAACATGTCAAGGAGGCGAAGCCTTGTTCTCCTGTTACTTTATTACAAGCGGTCCCCGTACCACACTTGGGAAGGCGTATGCTTGGGCTGTGCTGCCTTCCAGCTCGCCTTAGTTCTCGGCACACACGCGAAGTATTAAGAGGAGTGACTGCCTCTCTGCTGTTGGAATGGCTGAAAATAGATCGTTCCCCCCCCCCGAGCTCCAGACATCAAACCTGTCTTTCTTAGTGCCTGACGTATGCTAAAGCAGGACCTTTGTGGTTGTTTCTCTCTCCTTACCTGGGAGTTCGCCACGGTGCGTGGATCGACGTTACTCAGCATCATTCGTGAGGGTGATGATGTAAGCGTTAACGCGATAACATTGTGTCCGAGGAGAGTTTAGGCACTTCGACCTGACTCAGTGTTCAGATTAGATCTCCCCACATTCCTTGTCACAATCAAGAAAGCCATTATCTTATTTTTCCAGTGTGTATAATGAAATGCTTTGCACTTGTCTTATGGGAAGAAAAAAAAAAAGGCTTTTGCTTAATAATGTGCGTCCCAGAAAAATCCGCTTTCTGAAATCAGGGAACAGGCCTGTGTGGGGTTTTTTTGTTTTCTCTTTTATTTTTTTTTTTTACTAGTTGTTACTATTATTATGAAATAGCTGGAGGCAGCTGTTTGAAAGTGCTAAATGAAACAACTCCAAAGAAAATATTGAAAGATTTTTCATCTTTTAAATGCAGAGAGGTTGTCCTTGTTTCTGAAATACTGCTAAAGATTGTTAACCTCCTCTTTGCTGGAGAACGCCCCGCAGGGCCCTTGCTCCACGTTGCATGTTGTGTTACCTCTCAGGTAACTCCACACACGTGTCTTTGACAAGGGGGAGGTCTGACAAAGTCCCCCTCGTTTTTGCACGCTAGCGTTGGTAATCCTGCCGACAAGGTACGTGACTTCACTGAGCATGAAGTTTGGGGCCCTGAACCACGTTTTGACACTGAAGAAGTGCTGGCTCATGAAGCGGTATTGTTGTAATGGTATCACTGCACATCGCTGATCCTCCCACTCTGTGCTTGACACAGACATTCCTCATTTGCTGCTCTGGTAGGACTGCCTAATTAAGGAACAGAGAAAGGCATCGGTTCAAAGTCACGTCTCTGTGTAACGGAGGCACATGTTCCACTTACCAAGAGCTCCTTAGGACGTTGCTGCAAATATTGAAAAGGAAAAGCAAACTGCAGGGTGTCTGAGTGGGATGAATTCAAGCGGATGAGGGTGATACACCAGGTAGCACAGCATTGTGCTCCTGTTCTTGAAAATTCCCTAATCCCAGGGATGGGCCAGGAAATAATGGGGGTCTTGCCTCCACTCTGGGCATAGCTGGAGGAGGAATGTGCTCTACCAGTTATTCCAAGGGTACTTGAAAGAGGAAGTTAGAAGCAGACTAAGCCTGTTGTCCATTACAAATGGACGGGGAAGAGAACTATCTCTAAGGTAGCAGCATTCATCCTCTATGGGGTGTTTCCTGAGAGGAAATCCAGTGGAAGCCTTCTTGCACCCATGGTTATTCCTCTAATTCCAGACTTTTTGCTTGGAGCAGATGGCAGATCTGAGGCACGCAGGGTCCTGGAACAAGGTGGACCTCTGAGCTTCTTTTGTGGCAGGTACAAGACAGGAGCGTTTGTGCAAGTCTTACACTGAGCATTTGAGATTGGCCACATCTCTGGCTCCACTGGGGGACTGTAAAGCTCCACCTGCCTTGCTGTAGGTCCACCCGTTAAAAACTCCACACGGATAAGCGCAAAGCTAGTCAGAACTCTTTTTGGGGAGCTGCGGCTATCAGGACGCTCTTTGTTCTGTAAAACAAGATTGCCCCTGCGCTTCCTCTCTTGAAAATAGCTGGGTTGTTTCCTTGGCTTTGCAGGTCCCGGTGCTCTTGTTACAAGCGCGCCTGCCATGTTTAGTGGCATTGGATGGGTCGTTTACACAGTTGGACTCAAGAGTAAATATTTGACACTCGATAACATTTGAAACGACGTTCACTTGAACATATCAAAGAGCTTGAAGTGATTATCTGACATTGTTGGTGCTATTATTTGATGATTATCTTTTCCCAGTGGACATTTTAAAATGGGCAGAAGGGAGTGTTTTTAGGGGGATTTGGTTTGGGCTTAATTTGGCAGTGTTACTTTGATTTTTGAGAAACCATCTTTGGCAGCAGTATTTTCTACTTGGAGAGTGGAGAGCAGATTTTTTTAGCTGGACCAATGGATGTGGGTACATGTCAAGGAGAAATTTATTCTTCAGGACATGGCTAGGAAAGCTTTTGTACTTTCTGCCTCCCTGCATTTCCCAAGAGCTGACATTTGTTTATTTATATGGTGGTGTTACTTTTCATGGTGCAGAGTGGAACAGATAAAATATTCTGTCTTTCTTTTATACATACATCTATACCTATGTATATGCCCTCCAGCACTTAGCTGTTTATATTATTTATGTTATATATAAACAGTTAGCTCTGGAGGGCATTCCTCAATGGCTTAAGCATTGAACTGGTAATACCAAAGTTCTTGCACTGCAGTTTCAAATCTCCGGCGGCCAATTTGTTCCTTCGTTCTTCTGACATCGGCTTGAGCACTGTTCATTTTGCTCTTTGCAAGCCCAGAACTTGGGCCTGTTTCACAGGCATTATGGGATTATTCTTGTCAGGTTCTGTCATTGCAGCCGTCACACCGGTGGGCTCAGTGTGTTAAGCGACGGTTGCCATCAGTCACAGGTGACTTGTTCTACTTTCACTCATCTCAAAGTTGCGCTTAATTTATCATTATAAGGATTAATTAAATATATTAATTAAATATATCAATATTTTCTATACTCAGAAGAGTGACACTGAAAGTGGCCTGCTCCCCAGATGTAGTCTGCAAGGTGAAAAAGAAAACAGTCCCCATAAAGATAATGTAGCCAAGGAAGAGGAGAATGGGCTAATTCCTCCTGCTCCCATAAATCTCATCAATGGCAGTACAAATCTGGAAGAGTCAGTGGATTTGTCCCGGTTCCCTGAGGACCTCAATGGAAGACAGGGTTGCCTGACTGGTGCCAAAGGCCAAGTTTGGCACGTAAAACCTCAATTTAGGCAGTTATTTTATGCGGAGATCCTTTAAATGATCATGGAAGTCCTGACTTTGTTTCCTAACTTTTTTTTTTTATGATGCAGCGTGCTTGCTCCCCTGGGCATTAAAGATCCTCAAATATTTTAAAAGGAAGGATTGTGCTCTGGTATCTTTGGCCCAAGTGTGCACTTCCCCCATCTCCCCAGCTCTTTGGTAGCTGGCTCCCAGGGAATCCTGCAGTTGCATGTTCTGGTTCTGGACATAGGTAACTTGGGGAAGTGCTGTGAAGCAAACAGTGACCAGCTGTGGGGTGACATGATGTTGTGGTGCAGTGAGCACAGGTGGATTGAAGCACAAGCCGTGCTGCGAAGCTGGAGTGGGATCTTTTGCCTAACAAAATTTTGCACCAAAGCAATGTTCTGTTTGGGAGGTGAAGGACTGCTGTCTGCTCCTTGTGCTTCTGCAGGAGTGGAGCTGGGTTCTGATAAAGACAATTTATGTAGTCGAGTCAGGTAAAATGAGTAAGTCACATTGCCTTTGTGGGTTGAAATCTTTGATCTGCTGTCATGGGCCCTCTGGCCTGCTGGGAGCTATTTGGTTAGGATGGACATGGGTGCCATTTAAAATCTTTGTTCCCCATGGCTGTGAGAACATTCTGTGAACCAAAATCAAGAAGACACCCTGGAAGCTGCATAAAGGCTATATTTAATGTAAAGTTTAGCAAGTGAATTTGTTAAATGCATGCTAGTGTAGGAGCCTTTTCAGTCCCAGCTCTCCAATCAAATCACTTCCCTCCTTTGAAGTTTTTTAAGGTTTGAATACATTTAATGAAAGTCTGCTGCGTTATGAAACTGTTTAACAGACTGTTTCCACCAGCAAAGTTTCTGTAGACAGCAAGCAGAGGAACAGTTTGTCTGCCTGGACTTGGCCAACCCGTGGGCTCCTTAACTTCCCTGACTGTGGCAGCATGTCCTCTGACAGAGATCTTACACCCCCTGTGACACTCAAATTGAGTCCCCTGTGTGTAGCACCACAACAAAGGAGAGGGGACACACAGCTTCTGGTTCTTCTGCGCTGAGAAATGTGACTCCAGTAAAAACGTTAGCCGCTCGGTGAGGAAGTCTGAACCTTAGAAAGGTACGTCTGAGTCAGAAAAGCTGCTTTGCCGAAACTTTGACTTATCTCACTATTATTTCTTCTTCCCTTGCACAGAGCACTGCCTGCAGAAGGTGTGTGTGGAGTTCGGTTAGTTTGCAGTGACCAAAAAAAAACCCCAGCAACTAGGTTAGTCGGTTAGCAGGTTAAGGCCATAACATGCCTCTCTTCCTCTTCCTAACTGCTGTCAACGGTCCTTTCTATCAAGAATCATCTTCGGAGTCCAATTGTCTGCCTTTCTTACCAAGTCCGTTGGCTTATGAAACTGAAACTTCACCTATGTCTTGTTACTGGAAAAGGAGGGCCTCATCGTGGTCCCTTTGACAACCTTGGGAAGGATAGTACCTCCACTCCTCCATTTATACTGCACCTCCTGTGTGGTGTAGGAGGAGCTGGAAGCTGTCAAGCTGCTCCAGCTAACAAAGCACTGGCATAGACTTGCCAGCTCGGCCAGCAAGCCTCTGTGACCTTGCACATGTCCCCTGTTGTGCCACTATTTTCCCTTCTATGTTTGAGCTCTTCAGGTGGCACCATCTCACTGCCTATCACATGTGACGCTGGTTTCCACTGAGGGTCCATGTCTCCATGATAATGATCTGACACCATCACTCTTATGGAGTTCAGGAAGGTGATTAAAGAAACCAGTATGCAACACTTCAGAGGGCACACAATCAGCTACGTGGTGCTTGGAAGAGCTTTAGCCACCTGGCTGCTCCAGAGAGAAGAGGAGGAACAAGGTCTTTGCTCTTTGGCCTCTCTTTGGTGTCTGCTGTCAGTGTTCCCCTGTATGACTTCCCAGTGATGTCCTCTGTGTGACTTCCCAGCAGCAGTAGGGTGAAGCTGATGGGATTCATGACAGGACTGTGTTTTCCACAAATCTGAATCAGTGGCTGTAAACCTGAAAAGGATCTTAACCATATCACGCTGCTACAGTCTGGAACAGCTTTGAGCAGTGAAAAAGGCAGTGGCCTTGGCTTCAGAAAAGGAGGACTTGGTGCCAAGTGAAATTTGGATCACTCTTTTAACTTAACAGTATTAAGAAACAGATTTTTTCTTACTTTTTTTTTCTTTTTTAAGATGAAAGCATAAACTATTTATGCTTCTGATTTCCCATGAAAAGCTTCCTATAGCCACTTGAGAGCCAACTTGTGAATTTGTCATACTTTGTCAAGTTCTTCCGAAGTATTACTAGATGCAGGTAATCAATCCATAATTGTACTGAAGTGTCAACACCAACACCTGACACAAAATACCTGCAGCTTACAAGGAACAGGTCTTAGGTGAGCGTGCTGTAAACTAAAAACTCAGTGTTTCTACTCTGACTATAGGATCTATTCAAGAGATTGGTTCTGTTATTTCACTTCCATAAACCTCAGTTTCCTCTATGAAAAATACTATTTATCACCTTTGTAAAGTGCATTGAGATCTGATGGTGAGTTTTATGGCTTAGAAGTCAAATTCATTATTGATGGAGTCTAAGACAGGATATTTGAATGTTTGCGTTGGCAAATCTTCAGGCAATGTATATGACTTGATGGATTCTTCTTATTTGACTTCTGTGTTTTGAGCCTTTGAGGTGCACTCATATCACCTTTTCAGCCTTTGACCCACAGGTATGAGTACTGGAAATACAAATCCAAAATAAGTCTTTTACGTAATCACATGACTCCCAGAGCTGGGTTTTTGTGGTATCACACTGCCAAGATTCACAGTAATAGTGTAAGATGTGGCAGTTCCCCTTCTTTTTTAGGAGAGAAAGAGCATTTCCCAACTTTTCATTCATGCTCATGAATGTATGCTTCGTATTTTATTGCTTTACTTGCTCTTGATTCTGCATCAGTTGGTATTCAAATTAGTGTCTCAATTAAGTTGGGTGTGTCCAAGCACTTCATGTACTTGATGCCCCAGCAAACTGGGAGCTAAGTTGGACTGGAACAGAAAGCATATACGCAAGTCAGCTGCTCTCCGTCAAGGCTGCAGCTGCACCCCAGCAACAGGAGGTGGGAGCCACCTTGTCCTGCATGTGTAGTCACAGAGGAAGATTCATGTCTCTGGCCTGGGGTGGGGAGAAGACTCAGAAATATTTCTTAGTTGAATAACCTACACAAAATTCCAACACACTTACCGAAAAATTATAATTTATTTTGGTTTTTAATTTGAAAATTCCTTACGCCTGTGGCTTCACGTACAGGTGTTGGCATTTCCCTGAAGAAATTCCTTTTGTTCAGAAATGGCTCCTGTAGCTATTTTTATCTCCGTCACTCAGTTATTGTTCTGATGCGCTTGCAAACCCAGCTGAATCAAGGTGCAGAGAAATTAGTACCAATTAGAAATCCTCATGAAAGTGCTTCTGCCGCGGTGAGGAAGCAGATCTTGCAAACCCATTTATCTGCTGCCTGGGCCTGAAGCTAACTGGAAGACCTGGTAACATCCTGGACCAGCAGATGAAACCCCAAGAAGGTTCATCGTGGCTATTCTGTTTTGAAACAAAACATACTGTTGTGCAAGTCATCCCGGTGCTACCCTGGCTTTATTACAGGGCTCTGCAGGCACCCCCCTAGAGTAGGTGTTACACAAACACCCAGTGAGCACCGTGCCCTTCCCTGCATACCTTAGGGCCTCAGGAGACAAGATAGACAAAGAATGGAAGGAGGAACAGAAGCACAGAAAGGTCAAGTGTCTTGCCCAAGGTCAAACAGCAGGTCAGTGGCAGAGCTGGGAACGGAGCCCAGATTTCCTGACTCCTAGTCCAGCACTCTATTAATCATCTCTTTGCTTTGTGCTCTGTGGCTTGTTACTGTCCATAGGAAATGTGAGGATGACTTTCCGACGGCTTCAGAGTTACTTCTTAGTTTTGGAAACTATTGATCATCAGCCCACTATTGAGATAAAGAGGTCATGCACTGGACATGTGCACGAGAGGATTCAGAACTAAGTGCTCTTAGGTATCGATTTCACTCCAGGACACTGAAAAGCCATATTTCATGATCCTAAGTGTTTTTTCTAAAAGTCAGATTTTTTTAGTCTTTTTTCCCTATATTGTGTACAAAGTGGTTTGTTTTTACAGAGTTACTCATCACAGTTGAACTCCTACATCAGTGCTTGCCCTATAAATTATTTCTGCCTTGAAAACGAGTTACAACAGTTATTTAGTTAGCAGGGCTTTTCTTCTCCATGGAATTTACCAATGAAACAGTCAGAAAACCAGAGAGTCAACAGTCCTGAGACACTTGTGATTCTTACTTATTTTCATTCCTCACCCTACGATGTATTCAGTTTTCAAAGTCTTTCAATGGAATTATCTTGATCACAAAGTTAATTATACCTGTGAGATTTTTTTTTTTCTTCCCAAAAATTTTGACTTGAGGCAAAACTCTGGCTACCGTGGTAATGACTTACCGAGAGTCTCTTGTAAACAATAGTATAATCACTTTCTTATAGTCATGGCAACAGTGTTTAAGCAATGAGCTTACTGAACACAATGTGCACTGTCTCCACTGAATAGCTATTGCAGCGCTGAAGTGTATGCTGCTCATTTTCAGAGGACTCGGGGACATAAATTATTCAGCAAAACAACTCCGCTGCAGAAAGCGTCTTTGAAATTGTTGTATTTTGTACTAGCCAAAGAGGGACGCTTATCTGTGCTGACGGGGCTGTGTTTAATTACTGCACAACGGTGTGCTCTTTGGGACAGGTCTGCTCCCACTGAATTTAAGGGTGTCTGTCTCAAACGACTTGAGAACTGGCTACCTGTCGGCAGGGTCATGTTTCTCCTGGTAGTGTTTGCTGCTGTGTGAAATCCCTAATGTGGAAGGCAAAATGTCTCAGGAGGTTGCATGCTGCACATATGCATGGTGTGAGAGGTGGTGGCTGGGTGCAGAAGGAGGAATCTGTTTAATGAACAAGAGGTTCACTCCAGCAGGGCCGATCCCTTCCTTGGCCCAGAGGATCACCTGGATTCTGTTCAGTGGGTTGAGGAGGCAACTGGGAGAGTGGATGGCTTCACAGGAAGCTTCAGAATTGAACCCCAAGACACGGAGTTGTCTCTGGGTTTTCTGTTTATTTTGTTTTCACAGCTCTCGCATTCAAATAACTAGACCTGGAGGAAAGACCTTGTTGGCAACAGTTGTTGTTTTGGGATGAGTCATTCCACCAGATTTCAGAAATGCCACCCCAGTGACAGTTGGCGAAAATGCTGCATGGGCTGTTCAGTTTATGTTTTTCACTTTGGAAAATCAGACCATTTATTTAGGGTTCTGTTGCTTTAGAAACCATCTCCAGACACTCCAATTCCTTCCCTTCCCTTCCCTTCCCTTCCCTTCCCTTCCCTCTTCCCTCTTCCCTCTTCCCTCTTCCCTCTTCCCTCTTCCCTCTTCCCTTCTCCTCTCCATCCCTTTTTCTTTTTCCCTCTCCTTCCCCCTTCCCTCTTCCCTCTTCCCTTCTCCTCTCCTTCCCTTTTTCTTTTTCCCTCTCCTTCCCCCTTCCCTCTTCCCTCTTCCCTTCTCCTCTCCTTCCCTTTTTCTTTTTCCCTCTCCTTCCCCCCATCCTCCCCCCCTTGTTTTTTTCCTTGTCCCCCTTTTATAGTATCTCAACATCTGAGCTTCTGAATCTTGATTCTGATCTGATTGGCCCCTGCTGAAACCACCTGTGGGAAGTACTATGGACATCTTGTGGAACATCAGTCTAATGCAGGATCAAGCTCTTCATTTCTGGTCATTATGCTACTTTGGAGTAAATTATTTTGCTTTCCAAAGAAATGCATTCACTGTGCTTCTCAAAAAAGCTTTTGGTTCAACATCTTTCCAAGCTAGATACACTTGGTCTTCAACATGGGGCTGCTTACCTCTATGGCCCAGTTCCCGGAAACAGTTATGCATGTGCTTAATTGTGCACACATGGGTAATCGCACTGAAATCATAGATGTGTAGAATTAAGCAAGTCTAGAAGTATTTGTGGGGTTTGGTCTTTGTTCAACAAACAGGCCTCAGCCTGGCTGAAGCCCACTACATGCTACAAAAAGAAACTGAGTTCAAAAGTAAGTAGCATATTAATTATCAATTGACTTATTTTCTTAAACCAGTTAATTCTGGACTTTTAAAAACTACTTTCCATTTTTCCTGCAAATCCAATTGCCCTTCCTTTCACACTCATTTTTCCTCCTCACTGCTCAACTCCCAGCAGACCTGAGCTGCCAGCCACATGATCCCCTTTCATAACGATTTGAGTTCCGACGTTTCTTTTTTCCTACTAACTTTGTGTATTACCGTAATGGTTCCTAGGACAGATTTTGGCCAGCTTTTAGGGAGAGAGAGAGTCACAGTGTTTCAGACCTTCATTTCCAAGTGTGGTATTAAATATAATCCTTATAATTATAGCACTGCCACTTGGACCACTGTAGTTCAGGCTGTGTCAGTATGTCGTCAAAAACTCTCTTTTTCAGGAGCTGGAACTCAGTCATGTTGATTGAATTGAAATTTGATGGCCAGCAGCTGCAAACACACTCTGGCCCCATCCCCCCGCCTCCCTGCTTTTTTTTTGCCTTTTACCACAAAATCCTCTTGCTTTCTGTCAAAGTCTTGAGTTTACAGAACAGAGATAATGGCTGATTCCAGGCTATGTAATTCTGGGCTACCCCTTTGGGTACATCTAGCCTGTCCTTCGAGGAGTACCCTGAAGCAAAGCTGAAGGTACAATCTGCTATCTGTGCCCACGATGGTGAACCTCAGAGCACAGCCCCAGGTGCAGCACTAAGGCTGTCCTCCAGCTACACTTGACTGTCCTCCGTGTCACAGCTCTTAGGATGCCCTTAGTGTTGCTCTCGGCAGCTGAGGAAGCTGTAGACACGTCTGGGCTGAAGTCTGTGAGGCTCCTGTGTGAGCACCGCAGTCCTCTCCCCTCTCGTCACTTTGGTCACCTTGGTCAGTCCCCATACAGACCTGACTATTCATCTAAGCAAAGCCATCGGCACCGGGGTAGTTCCCAGCAGCAGTTTATACTGCAAGTTTAACACACACTTGTTTAGCCCTAGGGGACTGGGGGAAAAAAAAAATGTTTGAATTGGGGGAAAAAAAATAAATGAATTGGTATCTAGTAGTTGTATAACATGAGCCTGTCATTTTTGGTACTTGAAAAACAACACAAAACTCCAACATTAATCACGTGAGATACTCAGGTTTTAAAAAGTGCCGCTTGCCAGTACACAGTAACTACTTTTCATAAGGCCCTTTAGACGTGTATTTACAGGTGGACCAGAATAGCTCTGCAGAAGTTAATTCAGTCCCTTGAGTAAACAGTATGCGCTTCTAAAAATTTCTATATATACCAACCCTATGTAAGGCCTTTGACACACATTAGTACTGCACACAATACTTTTGAGGGGCCCTGACAGAGCCAGGGTGGCCAGTGAGGTTGGTAGCCCCGTCACTAGTCTGCTGGGTGCGTGTTCGTGCTGACAAGCCCATGAAGGGCAACTGCGTTGGGGTGACCGGTGCGTCAAAAGGGTGATTTACTGAAATGGTCCATGATGTAGGTCTTGGAGCCCTCTCCCAGGTGGTAACTGTCTGTGCTTGGGTCTCCCAGGCTGTCCTCAAACCACAGCCTCTTTGACAAAGGTTGGAAGGACTCTTCAAGACAGCCTCATGCTGGCTCTTTTGGTCTAAAAGTCACACTCGTCCCCTTCGCCTGGTGAAGTCCTTCCCTGCTCCCTGTCCCCCTCCTCCACTTCCCAAAGCTATTAGCCATTCCTTCTCCTCCACATTCACCCCTCTCTCATCTGGACTGTTGCCTTCCCTTCTCTCCTTTCATGCTCCTGACACTGCTTCGTAATGTTGTTTTTCTAACTTGGAAGAAAGGGCCAGAGGGCCTGGCTAACAGAGAGATGCTGAACACATGGTTTCCACATGTTCTCCCCATCTTCCCTCGTACTGCTTCTCTAGCTGTCTTTCTGTCTTTGCTTCAACTGGAAATCTAATGACCATGAGTGTATTCTCTCCTCCTCTTGTTATTTTAAAGGATGAGCTCAAAGGTCCTGTGTCATTGTTAGAAGAAACGTACAGCAAAAACTTCTGTTAGTTGACAATGCACTTGCAGGTTCTCTGCCCTCCCACCGCAGGCCATGGGTGCTCACAAACTGGGCGTGCAGTTGTGAATGCTCGGGTTCCCGTTCAGAAAAACACTTAAAGAATGTGTGTCAAGTTAAAACATACGATTAAATACTTTTCAGTTTGAGTGCTGTTTCCTTGAAGTGGGATTCCATATTGGAGAAGGCATCCTTATTGGCCTGATTCTGAACTAAAAAGTATACCAAACCTTTAAGAATAGAAGTATGTCTATCATTTTGTATTTCTAATGATAATTAAGTAGGGTAAGGTGGTACGGGCAAGGCAGAAAATGTGGCGACTCTTCTGGTCATCTTTTACATTTTGACTCATGCTCCAGAATCTGAGTGTCTCTGAACTCTAAATGCATTTTGGTAGCACTTGCTGCCTACATGCCAGTGTAATGTTCTGTAATGTAATTGTGTTGCGTGCTCATGTACAGATTATTTAGAGAAATTACAATTAAATGAAAAGCAGTTAAGTCTTAGAAAGGAAATGGTTTTACAGAATTAGGAGTATTTCTATGCCTGTGCTTGATGGTAAGTTGGACCCTTTTACCCTTGGATTCCTCTCCTGCATCTCAATGATCAATCTGGGAACAGCTAGAAGCTCAAATCTTTTTGACTTACAACATCTAGGCATCTAATCTTCCCTGTATTGAACTGAAACCAATGGGAACTGGACGCCTAATTGGATTTTTGGATCTCGGCCTAAAATCTCTGGAGTGTTTTGGAAAATTTATCCCTTGGAGATTTTGCTTGAGTCAAGAATATTGACTGGAGACATTGCTCACAAAAAAAAGACCCAACATGTTACATTGGTGCATCAGTCAATGAGTCATCCATCAGTGCCAGAGGTCAAAGTATTCTTTGCATTTACCCAAGAAGTAGTTACCTATTTACTTTCTGAAATGATGCTTGTAGTACTAACATGACATTTTGGGTTGCTGTACAGCAAAACCACTGTTTTTAAATGCCATGTATAAAGACAGACCTTATTGTTTCTTTAAAAGTTAGAAATACTAGAGAAAAAAATGTAAAAGGCCCATTTCCTTCCTTGCTAGTATGTGTCCTGAATTGTGCTAGTAAGAGACTGCCCGGTCTCTTTTCTTGCTGATGAGGTAAGTGTTGCTCCTTCAGAGAAGGCTGAATTATTATCTTCTCATTGCATTGTTCTCATCTGTCACTACTTCTGCTTTTCCTCTGTTTTGGTTTTAAATATATTGCTGAAAAGACATTAAAGACACCAAAGACAGTAACTTAGGGGTTTACCTGTAACAGACTCTAGGCATACCACACACAGGCAGGTTCCAGCCAGAAAATCCAGCGTTAAAGCTGAAACTCCATCTCTCAGGTTCACTGTTTCTCACAGGTGCTTGGTCCTTGCTGGGCGCTGGGATGCCTGGACTTCCCAGCACATGTGGTAACCATCCATCATGGCGTGGTGTCAGAGGCCAGTGCTAGGAGCTGAGGGCAGAAGCAGAGCTGAAGGGCAAAGGAGGAGAGTGAAATTTTGTTCTCAGTGCCTGAGTTTCTCTCTCTGTACAAGCCTATGACATGCAGGCAAAGGAAACTTGAAAATTACCCTGGGAATAGGAAAGCAAATCGGTGCAGAGCAGGATAATCATCCTTTCAAGGAGAAGGAAAAGATCTTGGCTCTTGCCAAGTTATTTTTTTCTTTTTACAAAGGGAAAAAAACCCCACTGATCCAATTTGACCCACTTCACAGCAGCAACGAAACAGGCATCAAGTAGCCAGATCTCCTGTTTTATGAACCCTATCACAAAACATTTGTGTTTCTAAAACTTGTGCCTTTCCTTATCCCGATATGTTTTGTCTCCTCAGATCAGGCTTTCTCCCTCAGTACTTAATCCCTCTTTCCCCATAACCTTTTTCTGCATCAAAACCCTCTCCATATTCTCACTTTGAAGCTGCTGTTGGCACCAACATACTGTGAGTGCTTTGGAGGGGAGTCGAGAGCCACTGCCCCTCACAGGAGCAAGTCAGGGCTGTCGGGGCTTAACTTCTGAAATAGTCTGTAAGGGTACAAGATTACAGGAGCAATGGACTTGGAAGCAAAACAAAACTGCCTATAGCAAGACATATTTAAGTGCTGCATGAACGACTGTGCTGGTCAGAGTCTCTCGTAACCCTCTCTTATCTAATCTAACACATCAGTATCTTTACTGCATTTATTACCTTGTTATCAAGGAATGACAGGAAGGAGATTGGGGGCTTCGTAAAAGCACGAGGTGGAGAGGCAGAAATGAGAAATATTGTTGAGCAAAGGTTAAAGGAGCTGTACAAGCAGGGCACTGAGCATTGCAAACAGCAGACTTTCCTGTCCTTCCCCCATCCCACTGACTTTGTGGTAGCAAGGACCTGGTTGCACAGCCTGTTTGGTGCGGGAGACCGAGAGACCCTATGGCCCAGGAATGGGTTGTTGAAAGGTTTCCAGCGTTTTGGAGGGTTTCTCCAGCAGAATTCAAATGCAAGGCTATAGATGTCAATAATACCTCTGATCATTTGCTCAGGAACTCTATTAATGAGATAATTTTTCTGAACAGGTCCTGCAGTTTCTGCACCCTTGGATTTCATTTGGTTCACCTGAGGGGAATGAGCTACAGCTACTGCTTTATGTCCAGTTAGTTTTACTTGTGGGCACTCCTCAGTAGCCCATGGTTAGGATGCTGCAGTTAATCAAACCTCTTCTCCACTGCCTCCCCGGTTTGTTTATTTGTCTGATTTTGCATCACAGAAACCCTTTCCAGCTCTTACATAGCAGTTACTGAGGTAAAGGACTGTCTTCTTACACTCCAGCACAAACTCAAGTGAGTAAATGCTGAGAAAGACGCATGCTTTGCACAGCAAGTGATTCCCAAACCAAACAGGACAGATCAGCACCTAGAGGTGCTTCTGAGGGCCTCTTAAGGACCTCATGCTCTTTCAAACAGGGGGCTATATTCCTAGGACACAGCATCAAAAATAACGAATCAACACACGAAGTTTCTTGCCTTTTAGCCTGGTTAGGGGTTTGGGGGTGCTATGTCTTTCTGCAGTAGCCAGGATGGGCTGCTTAGTAGGAGATGCAGTCAGTGCCTTCCCCACGCAACAACAGGCAGAAGGAGGTCTAGTTATTCATGAAAACTGTCCTGAAAAAAGAGAACACAAAATTAATCAGGAGTGTTTGGTTCTTATGTAAACAGTTGCAGCTTCCACTGGTGATGGTGCCCACTGGTGCGGGCCAGCAGAAAATAACACACTTACGTGGTGGAGGTCCAGAGATGCAAACCAGAGCAAGTGGTACCTGGGGCTGTTGTGGCTAATGGGCAGGGACACCTTTGATGTGAAGTGGGCAGGGCTGTACCATAAGGTAGGATGATGATATGAAGGACCTCACATTTGTTTTCCTAGCGTGGGCTAAGTGATTCCTTGGCTTGCACAGGAACAGGAGGAAGATGGTTGAGAGCTTTTGCCCCATTAGTCTGTGAAGAAAATGAGTACCTGGTGTTGCAGAGTGAAAAAGTCTGATCTACTGACAGGGAACGGCTTTGAATGCAGAAAAGCACTCGAGTGGCTGGGTACAAAGCAGAAAGTGAACATGTAGACCCCTGACTGGGGCAGGACCCTTCGGTTTTACACCCAATCTCATGATTTGTTTCTGATCAACACCAGTGAGAGAAAGAAAAGAATCTATACCAATAGTAGCAAGGCTGAAATTTCATCTCTGGTTAATAAGCCATTTGATCTTTGCTCTTGTAGTCTCGCTGGAATTCAATCTGATCTCCTCTGGCTGAGGCGTCTCCTTGGGGCTCACATCCCTGGTCTGCAGCCACCACCAGCGACTCATGAGGGAGTGACAGGGGACCATCATACCCACCCTTAGGGTCTCCAACCTACTGATGGGAACCCAGCCACAGCTGAGGCAGACTAATGCAAAACTCCAGATTAATTTTCTGGGTCTGTAGGTTTTGTAAGATTTGAGACTGCTGTGGCAGTGCATCACATGGTCCCTGGAGCCCCAGGAGGGAGGAGTTGTGTTGTTATGTTTTTTTACAAGCTACTGGGGTTGTCCTAGTCACCCTGCTCACACAGAAGACAGTGGTCATGGTGCCACTGAAGAAAAAAAAGAACCATGCCCAAGCCTTAAGTGAAATGTTATGTTCTTAAGCTAAGGAAAAATCAATTTAAAAATAGTATTTATAGCAGAACTCAGCTTGGATTGACTGGCTTTGTTCTGGTCATCAGTGCATAATCATAGGGTAATCTCTTATTTTGGTGTCCTTGTTCATGTTAACACACAGAGATTTGTGTGCTAACCACTGTTTTCACCACCACCAGATTCTAGAGGTCAGGGACCTCTAGAATTAGATTTATGAGCTATCATAGTGTGGGCTGAAGAACCAGCTTTTTTAGGGTAGTAGCTGAGAGACTCATTTCCTTTGTGGATGAGCCACAGAAACGAATGCATAACACACACTGACCAGCGGGTTATATTTTGGCACCTGTACTGTGCAGATGTAACCCAGCAGCCGGGTGAAGCAATCCTAAAATGGCATCAAACATATGCAGATGTAACCCAGCAGCCGGGGTGAAGCAATCTTAGAATGGCACCAAACAGATCATCAGGGGGACCTCATCACACTGTAGGCATCGTGCAAAGTACTGTTGATGTCAGTGGGAGTTAAACTCAGTGTTAATTAGGGTATCCCGCTTTGTGTTTGCTGCTGCGAATCCTACCTGAGCCATACATAGATCTATTCTTTAGAAAGCCCACTCTCTTGCTTAAGCTATCCACCCTATGTCTCTAATGTAGGTTTGGACAGGTTAATCTGGCTGAAGGCATGGTTTAGGGCAGTTCTGCACTAAGTTGGGCTGAAACCTGTGTAACTGAAGTGCTGTTAGCACACCAAAATCCTTCCCATGGTTCCACTTTGCACCATTCACCCCAAAGGACGGGCACGTTCTCCCACAGGTTGTACTGGACCAAGGCAAACTGCAGACCCTCCGCACGAGAGACCGTGGCCAGCAGTGCCTCAGTCACACGTGTGTTGGTGAAGAAAGACACCAGTGGCAGGATTTTGCCGTGGAGACTGACACCCTCAGGTCACCAGTCCAGCAGCAGAGGTTCACACCTTTGGGCAGGTTTACTCCAAGGCCAGGCACACTGAAAGCAAAGTGCTACCTAAGCCTCCATTTAAGCCTGAATACTTGGTGTATTATTTCCATCTTGAACTTCTTCCAGAGAAATCATTTTTTCAAATGTTATAAAAATAGCTAAATAATTTTGAAAAGCCTGAAGGACATTCTTTTGCGCCAGGATTCGATTTGGAAATGGCTGTTTTGGGGCCAATTTACCTTCAAAATTCTGTTTTGTCCACAAGGACCTAGTCAGACTATGGCATTTCCAGTCTACAAAGCTTTTTTACTTTAACGAGGGCCTTAAAACTAAACCAGCAAAATCATAGTCCAAACAAATTATAATATTGCTTATGCCAGGAAAACTATATCCACTCTTGGGTTTACACTGGTGAGGTTTAATGGCAGAGAACTGCCCATACTCTTATCCATGCTGTCACATACACCCTCAAATTATCTGAAAACAGGGTAGCTTTCCTTGCACAGAGCAGGTTCTTGACATGTCTACAGGGGAATATAAAGCCTGTGGACATACCTTTCAATCTTTTACAAATTGCAGATCCTCTAAAAGTTCTCCAATGCATATGAAGGTTCATTTACAACTGATTTAAGCCTCGTGGCAATTGATTTGCTTTTCTTGCTTAGCTTTCACACACCCTTCATAAGTAGTCCTCAGACCCTCCTGGGTCCGCAGACCACAGCTTGAAAACCACTAGCTCTTTAGTTTAAATAAGGTATTTTGGGGCCTTCTGGGCACCATTTTCTATTGCTTTGCAGCTTGTGAGGTCTTATATACCTATGCAAAGTGAGAGTAAAACGCTACCAGATGAGGATGGTGGTGTTCAGTTCTGGTGTTGGCCCTTATTTGGACAGGTGTGAAGGACACCAATGTGAAGCAGTGGCAGGTGAGGCCCCAGCACCGTAACTGCTCCCTCCCCATGCGCATCACGAGCAGCGCTACTCACAGCACAGGGCTGGGGAACAATCCTGTCTGCACAGCTGTCAGTCTGCTGTTATCCCCTGAAGTGCACAGAACTGCACATAAAATGGTTAGAGTTGGAAGGGACCTTAAAGATCATCGAGTTCCAACCCCCCTGCCATGGGCAGGGACACCTCCCACCAGAGCAGGTTGCTCAAAGCCCCATCCAGCCTGGCCTTGAACGTCTCCAGGGATGGGGCATCCAGTGTCTCGCCACCCTCACAGGAAAGAATTTCTTTCCAGTATCTAATCTAAATTTCCCCTCTTTCAATTTAAAACCATTACTCCTCGTCCTGTCACTACATTCCCTGATAAAGAGTGGATGACCATGGCAAGGATCAGGCCATTGGACACCTTGGAGTGACACACGTCTCTCTGGGGCTAAGGGACTCACTCAGCGTTGGACTCTTGCTTTGCAATGCTGTCTGCATCAGGCTCAAGACACTTATACTTTTTGGCATTTCATGTCTTGTACAGGCAGCAACAATCTTTTCGTTTAAGCACAAGTACACTGAGAACTGTTGAGTGTTTCGGTGCCATTTCTTTCCTGTGATCTCACCTAAAGCTCCACGCAGAGGGCAACACGATCTCCTTCGCTGTCTCCTTTCATGCCCAATAATTCGCCCAGGTCCATGGGCTGGGTGCAGTGCTATCCTTCCCTGCGCTGAGAGGGAAGACGTAGAAGGGGTTGGAGCGATTGTTTGCTGTGTTGATGACTGTGGTGTTGCCATGGAAAAGCTGGAGACTTCAGGGGAGTTTGTGTTTTGTTGGGCAGGGAGCCAACCTGCTCTGACTTATTACAACTGTGTGAGTGAGCGAGCTGTGCAGAACTTTATCCCTCTGTAGCAATTCCAAGGCAGGGAGGAAAAAAAAAGGACAGGACCGCTTTAACAAGGAGGAGCACAGTGCACTTTGCGAAGGCTGATTGCATTAAATACAGGAGATGCAAAAAGAATCCTTTGCTATTTTCCATATTTTTTCTTTTTTTTCCCCATTTTTGGCAGAATGTGTCCACTCTCTTTTAAGGACTGAATTCAGAGCAGTGCACATAATGAGATCTCAAGTAATCCTTCTGGAAGCCAACAGGACCATTTAATTGGCTGTATCTGTACAGAAAGGAGCATTTAGAGTTCTGCTGAGTCCGAGCCCATTAAAGTCTTTGATCTGTTCCAGAAACAAAAGTGGAAGCAGACTATACTGTTTTCATTATCTATCCTGAATGAAGTGCAAAAAGTAAATACATCAAGCAAATAGGGAAAAAAAATGAAACAAGGCCCAGGTCCAGCAAAAAACTATCTGCAAACTGAGCTTCCCGTCCTCTGAGTAGTGCCGTTATTCCCTGGAGGTGGAATTAACAGCTCTGCACGCTTTCTACAAATCACTTTCTATGGGCAGATCTCAAAGCAGTTCACTAAAGCAGCCAGTCCCATTACTCCCACATTAAGGAAGGAATAACTGGGGCCACAGGGCTTATCCAGGAGACGAGATCCTGCCTGAGTCCCTCGGTAGCCACTGGCTTCTCACCGTACTCCCTCTGAGTGTACAGAAACTAGGTACAGGTTGTCAGGGTTATTCTGAAGTGTTAAAACACAGCTGCGTAGTTTTATTTGTTGGAAGTGCAGCTTTTGCCTACAACCCTGGCTGCCATGCCATATTCTCATGTTGTATTAAATTCAGATAGAGGCACATGCCTCTTCCCGAAATGTATTTGAGCAGGTGGGAAGTGGCAGGGTTTTGTTTTGGACTCTTACTGCTTTTAAGGTTTCTGGATGTTTAAAAACTTCCATTTTTTATAGGAAAGAACTGCTCTGGGGATAATTTTCTGATTTTTTTTTTTAAAACAGAATTTCCTACCTGACTGTTCAGTGTTGTAACAGATATATCTAGGAATGTTATTTTAATATACACTTTTCAGAGAAAGGCGTTACAAATGTTCATCATAACTTGTCATCTAGCAATGGTCTGATTTCTAAAAGAACAAGGGAAAGCAAAATTACTTCCCTGTAAAACCTCTGACAGTGAGAGACTCCTTCTGTGAGCTGCAGCCAACAGCATCACCTGTTTAGTCCCAAAGGTAAAAGCTTGCCCGGGTAGCATCACAGCCTCTGGTGGATTTGCTGTGTGCTGTGGTTGAGCTGGGAGCTGTAGCTGAGAAGCTGGGGACAGATCTTGCCAACATGGGAGGTGACAGAAACTCCTACTGATTTCGCTGTGATCTAGATAAGGTGTAAAGATTAGATACTGCCATGGGATCCAGCTACCAGTGAACCCATTGCCCCCTTGCTGTATCTCAGTGCATTTAACAGGATTTATCTTGGGAGCTGATTTTCCAGTTACTTGGTGGCTGTGATGTCTTAAGAAGTTTACCACTGCTGCAACAAGAAGTGGACTAACCGTGTGATCCGAATACAGCAGGACAAATCAATTGGTCTAAATAATTGTGCTTGATGGAGCTCTGAGAGTTCACACCAGCGGAAGACTTACCAGGGGGTTGAAGAGCTGTTGCTTTAAAGCTAATGATCTGCTCAAAAGTTGCTTTTATTCTGCCTTATTTTTCCTCTTCGCTGTTATTTGTTTTGTAACATTGCTGGTTCAGAGCAGAAATTCATCTCCTCCCCAAAGAGTTGTAGTAGCTGCGTGTTCAGGGACGCTCCAGATTAATGAGAATTGCAACATCTTTAATCTTTCCTCGCAGCACGCTGTGCTTGGGATGCAGCGTGTGAGAAAGACCAAAAGCGAGGGACGCGAGAAATGTATTCACACAGGAAACTGAAACTGCGCCGTCTCATTCCTGTAGTGCAAATAACCCTTTCTGTAACCTCAGCTTCCTGATTCTCGTGTGGCTGGGGCCAGATTTGCCACTGGTGCAAACTGGTGCAGCATGGCTAACATCAGCTGAGACGCTCCGGTTTACTCCAGGAGATGATTTGTTCCAAGTCTTTTCAGCAACAAAAGCAAGGGGACAACAGATGCAGATGAATCGAAAAGTGGCGAGGCCTTATGAAATGAAGGGATTGTTTTTTAACAGTTGGTGAGCATGAAAGCTGGGCTTCTTAATGGCACTTGGACCCAGCTCTACCACCGTCTTCCAAAGGAAAAGCTTCTACTGAGCGCTCAGTGAAACTATCCACGAAGTTGTTTATCTCACAGGGAATCATCCTTAAACTGAACCACGTCTTGAAAACTCTTGTTCTTCTGCATGCTGCTCCATCCTAGGAGCTACTGATGTTTCCTTCTCTAAGGACTGTGACATTTCTCAGCTTTTCCTCCACTAGCCAGGGAGGAGCTGGCTGGTATAAACTTCAGCAGCAATTTTCTAGGGTCAGGCATGCTGTGGTGTCAGAGAAATTTGGGAAGTTGGCTTCCGGAGCTCCTGTTTTATTTTCCTTCCCCAAGGGAAAAATGGGTCTTAATAGCTATTGAGCCCGGCCCAGCTAAGGAAATGTCCAACAGTAGGTCTAGCTATGTTAGCTTATACCATTTCCCGGCCCCCAGATAGGGCTATCAATGGTGCTTATGTTCTTCTACAAGCATCAGGGAAAGGAAGCTGGCAGAACTGGGGAGAGGTGGGCAGAAAAGGGAAGGAAACCTCGTCTCTCTCCTTCCTCTGCCCCGTGGGATTTGCATTGGGCTTGTCTGAGCTTCTGGGCAGCGGGCAAAGAGAAAGCTGGGGTGAAGCTGTAAATGCACTTCAAACCTAACCCCATCTTCATCCTGACATCTTTTTTAATTAGGCAGCAGTGTACAAAGCTTCCCCTGTACACACTGAGGTCTTCTCCATTTGTCTTAGTGATGTCTTCTCACGTTAGGCTTACCTTTTACCAGCTAGCAGCATTGCAGGCTCGCCAAGTGAGAAGGAAAGGTCATGGTTAGGCACAGACTAATTACAGGGGCTAACCAAGAGTGCTGGCAATAGTGTGGACAGGCTGTGGAGCTGAGGGATGAGGAGATACCCGTATTCCCCAGCCTCCTCCTAACAGAGCCTGGCTACTACAAACTTACACAAGCGCTGTGAATTCCTACAGTGTTTCCTTACCCCTGTCCCAGCCAGGTAGAAGGTCTGTGGAGGCAGAATAACTCATGCTACACGTCAACACAGCTGCAGGAGCACTCCTTCCTTCTCCTGGCCATCTCCTGCAGCTAAGCAAGGCAGATTTTTTGCCTCCTTGAGATCACCTAAATCCATCTAGTGGGGAGGAGAAATCAAAGGGAAGCTTGTGAAGTGGATATCCTGGAAGCTCCTGGGTGCCTGGGAACTTCTTTTTTTTGTCCTACTTGGTAGCATTTTTCCGTAGAGGTTGACCCACATGAAAAACAAATTTCCTTAGATCCTGCCCCATTCTTCACTCGGGGTATTTCAGAGAATCTGCTGAATTCAGGGAGAGCTACACCAGACCTGCATTTCTTTATGCTGTATTAAAACAGGCCCTCAGCTCAAAAGTTCGATCTTAATTGATCCAAAAAGTGTTTTGAGCGGTACCTAAAGCTGAGCACAGTTAGGATGGCTCATTTACCACACTCATTGACCCCAAATGGGTGACTTTTTGTTGAGGTGCTGCAGCTGGACGGGTGGGAAGGGGTAAGGGATGCTGTGCAGGGCTGCAGCCACACTCCACGGGGTGCAGGTGTACATGGCACATACAGGCACGTGGGAGTGGGAGGGCAGAGGGGAAGGAGAAGACATCAGACCACTACAGCACCCTGGGCTTGCCTGGCAAAATTGCAGAGGACTTAAAAGGAGCAATAGACTAGGTGGAAGCGGCGTTAAAAATAATTGCATTATGGTGCTTTGGTTATAACCTGTCCCTTGTTCATAACTCCATCCGTGACTCAAGTGCCCTGCAGTAGTTTGGGCATGTGACAGCTAATAAATTCATTTATTGCGAGGGCTGTTTGTTTCAGCTTCAGAACTGAAAGTTCATCTGCAGGTGCAGCAGGGCCGTGCAGAGAAGCAAATGCAGATTTACAGCTGTTGTGGCTTACTCTGCTCCCTGCTACAACAAATCATTTTGTTCGGGAAGGGGGCTCTGCTGTTGGCCAACCAAGACGTGGTCAGGAATTTGAAACGCTGCTTTGTTAGTTTAAAAGAAAACATCGCTGGAGATGTTAGGGTGGGCGTTTTTTAAAGATTTAGCGAAATCTGTCATAAATCAAAGACTGATTGAAACTGAACAGAATGTGCCTTGTTTTCCACCGTCATTTGCTATCTTCTTCCTTTGCCATTGTGAGGGTGAATCAAGAGCAGGGTTTTAAAGCGTTCAGCTCTGAAGGCCAGTTATTACTTCCTCCTGTGATCCTGTTTGATTTTCTGAAAATGAGTCAGTAATTTTCTGCAAGAGTTTGGTGCAGGCTGAGCCTTTTCTCTGAGCTCCACACTGCAAGACAAAAAAACATATTGCTTCACAGGCAAAGCAAGTCTGCACAATAGAAGACTTCCTTACAACTAGGCTCTGCCAAGTCTGCTCTCAGCCCTGCACGGAGTCATGTTACTCCTCAGCAAGGTCATACAGGCCTAAAATAATCACTGATGTTTATCTTTCCCAGAGGATATTAAGCACCCCCAAACACCAAGGCAAGAAAATCTATTAAGAGAAAAAAAAAAAAGGATTAAAAATAGTTTGTACCTCAGCGATCAGCAGGAGAAGAGCATTATGGCTTTGCCTTTTCCCATTAATATTTTGTGATCTCACATGCGAAGTGCTGAATTACGCCAGCAGTGGAGGAGGAACAGCTCTGCTACTTCTCATTGATGTTCTACCCCCCTGTTTACTTGGAAGCAGGCTGTGTACGTTTCTCATCGTTAACGCTGCGCGTGGCCGCGTGCTGGCTTGACACTACTTTTGTCGTATGGAGAACCAGAAGATGGGTTGGTTGGGGCAGCGCTGTGGCTACCTTACAGCCTGGATGCTGGCCTGAAGGTGCCCTGGCTGAATGCTCCTTGGATCTCTGCAACACCCTTGAGAAGGAGCGAAGTGCTGCTGGTTTCTTTCCACAGATGGAGAAGGAGGAGGCTCGGGAGGAGTGTGAACTGGCAGCCATCCCTGCTCTCTGCCCGGCGCCGGTGGCTGTCACACCGCAGCTCCATCACCTCACCCCTGCCTCCTGTGCTCCTGAGCCACCCGGAGCAGCTCCAGCCCAGCAGAAGGGCTGCGGGGAAGGAGCTGGTGATGAAGAAGGGACGAGTGAGCAGGCCATGCCCTGAGTCGGGCTTCTAGGGGAGAAGCAGGGACTGCTGGATACACAGGACCTAAGCCCACATCACCAAGGCTCCCAAATTGCTGGGATTTTATCCCGCCCAAGGGTGCCAAGCGCTGCTGTTAACGATTTGGGGTGCAGGAAAGCAAATATCCAAACACTTTGCATTCCCTATTCCCCTGCCTTTCACTCCTGCACCTTTGAACACTCCTTTACTTCAGCCTTCCCTTCAACACCGTGCGCTTGGCACATCCTCTCATGCCTTCATCCCCCAAATTCACAAGCCTCCTCTGGCGGGCTGGCGAGCGAGAGACATCTCCTCGCCGCGGCGGCGTCGGTGGGAAGATGTGTGCTCAGGGGGCTGCAACAACCTTCCTGCAGGTTCTTTGTGTTTTGACAGACTTCGCCGGAGGATTTCGCTCCGACTGGAGCCAGACGTGGTGCTGGCAGATGCTGTGCGAGCTTCCCACGCAGCGCGGGCAGTGCTTCTCCCATCCGACCCGCGACCACCGCCCCTCCACGGCCCCCCCTTCCCTCTCCCTTCCCAGCCCAGGCCAGCCTCTCTCTATCTTGAGCAGAGAGAGAGCTCTCCCTGCCAGATTGCGTGGTGGTTCTCTGATGTGAACAGATGGGACTAGGGGGGCAGGCTACATCTGTTCACTGAATTCTTCCACCTTCGCAATTGTTTGCAAATGGGTGAGAGCTCGGGGAGGCTGGGAAGCTATGGGTTTGGGCTCAAAATGCTCTTTTCCTGTAATGTGCCCAAGAGTGAACCTGCGCTGCGTAATTAAAAGTTTGAGGCTGACGAGGAAAACACCTGCTGGTGCAAACAGTTTACCTCTTTCCCTGCAGAAGCACAGATTCCCTGCAGGTCTAGTGCTAATGCTTTCTTCTGGCCAATTTAAGAAGGCCCAAGTGTTGAAACATCCTTCGGGATACCGTCCCACAGCATCAGGGTGTCTTTTATTGAGATTCAGCGTTGATTTAATTCCTGTTTCAGTTTCTCATTACGTTTATGTAAATGATTTTTGGAAAAGCTCAGCTCTTTGAGAGTATCAGCTAGAGAAGGCTGAATGCTTCATGGAAAATGGATCATAAATTCTTTGCCTTTCTGATTGTGTTTTTGCACCCTTCAAGCATTTGCAGGTTGTTATCATCCGTGTTCTCTTCCCCCACTTATTTCTTGCCAGAGTCTCCATACAGCTCCTCAGTTTTCCTCGTAAATCATGCCGTCTTGCCTCCTGGGCACAATCCCCTCTCTTCATCCTGAGCTTGCCAGGGATTGACCAGTCCCCATCCCTCTCACTCTTGTCTCTTCTCACCAGCATCACCTTATTGGCCACCTGAAACCCTCACGGCTGGAGCCAGATGTGCTGAGCCCTAGCAAACTCGCTGCATACCAGCGCCAGGCAGGGCAGCTCTGTCAGCCGAGGATGTCCTCCCAGGCACCCAGCATTGGGGGATTCAACCACTTGAGACCATTCTGCGTGTCCATGCCGAGTCAGTCCCCTTTTGCCTGTCTCCTCCCAGCACAAGCCAGTTGTCCGTGTGTCAGGCTAAAGCACCTGTGGACTAATGCTCTCTGATTGGTGACACTGTGCCGTGGGACTGATATCTCAGGAGGACAGATGGACCTACCCCCTGTAAAAAGGACTGTGAGTGGGAGCGTGGATACCTCTGAGGCTCTGGGGGTGCATGTTTATGGCGCTCGTCTGCTCTTGCTCTGTACTCTCGTCTTCTCAGAATCTGCGCTTGGACTCCACCTTGCTGAGGGTATGAAAGCCAAGTAAGTATTTTCCACAGGCGAGAAGTTGCCATTTTTGTGCCCAAATTAAATTTCAGCTTCTTACACTTTCTAGCTGCAGGTTTCTTTCTGTTTGCAACATTCCTCTGTTTTTGTCATTTCTTGCAGTTTCTCCCATTCTGTTAGCAGTTGGCAATTTCATTCCTGAACTGTTTATTTCTTCTTTCAGGCCATTAGTAAGTACTAAAAAAAAAATTTAAAAATCCACCTTAATACACTGATTCATGCATTGCCTCACAGGACAGAAGTCATTACATTTACATGAGCATTAGCCTTTGGTTACGAACCTTCAGCCAGTTCTCAAACCACATCACAGTGGCCCTATTCTGGCAAACTGAATTATTTCTCCTTTAAGATTTTATCCATTGGTAATTGTGTGTGTTTTAACAAAAAAGGAAACACTTATTTTAAATCTGTGCTGCCTATTATTTGGGTTTCCTTTTCCCTCTTGATGTTTAGCAAATTATTATGTCTTGACATCGTTTTCACTATATTACAGTGAAAAGCGGCTAGATATAAAAGATTACAATTACTACAATCACTCCATGATCAAAAAGCATCACTATGTTTGATTTTCTTTGGTGTTTCACTTCCTTCTCATTTCAAATTGACTTAAAAAAATTTTCAAGCAGTTTAGTCAGTCCATTACCAAATTCTCCGGGTGTTTGTGAAGCTGCTGAGCAGGGCAGTCGGCAGTTACGGTGGAGCCCAGTGTTAGGAGATTCAGAACAACAACTGCCTTTCAGTCAAAGCCTGGCTTGGTGTTCTCCATGAGTCTTGTGTCAGCTTTCCTTCTCTGGAAAACAGGAGTATCCATATTTTGATCTTCCTGATGACAGAGACTTCAGCTTGGGCCCTATCAGAATAGTTACTTATCTTCACATCAGAGTCTTTGTTCCTAGACCTGAAGGAGACTGAGGTGCTGAGGAAGGCAGGGTTTTATTCTTGAGTGACATGTGTCCATTAAATTCCAAGTGCATCTTTAAAAACATTCTTCCTAGTGAGTATTGACAACTTCTTGACTGAGCTCGGTGCTGTTACCTGTGGCCATATTGGACAGGAGTCACTTTTGGAAAGCGTAGAGGGAAATGTTCTCCTGTGGCCATTCAGTCCTCCCAGATGTGACACAGGTTGCTTATTTCGGTGGAAAACTCCTACAAACCTTAACAAAATAGCCAGGACAGCAAGGAGCAGAGGCTATGATCAAAAATGGCTTTGTCTTTTCATTAGGAAGAAACTACAGGTCCATAATTCACACATTTATGGCCCAATTCTCACTAGCTTTAGTCAACTCTTGTTAAAAACTGGCTAAGGACAGTGGTTTTCATGTTGTCCAAAGAGTCCAAGAACAGACATATGACACTATAAATGACATTTTAGGCATAGTGCTGTTTTCTTGAGCACAGAAACAGTTTGCATCTGAGCTGAATGCAAAACATGTTTTGTTGGTGGTTACAGGCTTGGTTTTCCCTGTGATTAGAGAGTGACTGTGGGGTTAGAATGGTGATGTGGGTAATGGTCGTCTCTCCATGTTCCTTAATGATGCCGGTCCTATCATAAAACCTTGCAGAAGCTTTGGCTTAAATAAGGAGATCTTATTGCATATGCATCTGTTGAGTCCTCCAGAAGACATCTTAGACATTTCCAATGGAGCTGATCTCCTTGGATCCCTTTATGGTTTATGGAGAGAAATAAGAACTCCTTGGGTAGGATTTGATCTATGAACATCCAGAATAGTTCAGAAAACTTGCACCTTAGAAATGCTTACACTTTTCCATTGAATAAAAAATGCTCAGGGTGTTTAGGGTGAACTTCTCCTGCCTAGAGCTCTGTAAATAGGTGGAATATGCCCTGCCCCTCAGTGTTTGCCAGAGGAGGAGAAAGACAAATAAGGGCATTTAAGACAGAGGTAAAAGCTTTTGGGGTACTTCTACAATATAAGGCAAACAGGCCCCGAGGCAGCCTGTGAGATTTACTCTCTGTACTGACAGCAAGCTCACGTACAAGACATGGACCCAGCCAGAGCCTATCCCCCAAAGCCTGTAGAGATCTCACCTGCCTGAGCTTGCCCTGTGTTTCAGCATGCCACCATGCATGGCCAGGCAAGCTCTGTGCCAGCTGAGGGGACAGGAGACGGTGGTGGGGCATGGCAAAGAGCACTTCGCTCTGCAGTGGAGACTGCATGGAGGCACGGCTTGGAGCTCCTGGTCTGAACTGCTGTTGGCCATAAGGAGAAGAGGCCACCGTAGGGACTGATCTGCCTGGTGCAAGGATATGTATCCACCTTTTCCTTTGGGCACATGGCATGTCTTGTACATAGGATTCATCCCAGTCTCTTGGACTTGGGACCTGAATGCCCTCACATCCCAGTGACACCTCTAGAAGGGCACTGAAAGCTTCACAAAAAGAGGTCTCCAATGCAACTCTTGCTGTAGATGACTCTGCTGGTCAGCAGCGATGGTTTAATAAAAACATTTTGATCCCTATCAAATGTAATGCACAGAGCAGAGGTTGGAGAAAAGGTCCTTTTTATGCAAAAGGAGAGTTTGTTTAGAGCTTTTTGAACATCTTGGTGTTTTTCCCTTTCTTGCCAAGCTTTTAATGGTAGGAGAAAAGTATCACACTAGCAGTGTTGCCAGCTCTGTGATTTTATCATGAGCCAGTGTTTGCTATTTTGCTTAAAACCCCAGCTCCTAGAAACAATGGATTATGTGAGAATCTCTCAGCTCTGATTTGAAAAACAAAGAAAATTTCTAGTGCTTTTGGTGTCAGAGAAATGGTTGAAACATGACCCTGATTATATCCTAAGAAATCCAACACCATATTTGGAATTGATTACATTTTTATGTGCATGTTTTGAAGCCAATTGTGTGATTTTTCTTTTGGAGGGGGGCATCTGACTCATGATTTTTGAATGCTTGGGGAGTGGTGCTTTTACATTGGGGATACCGCTGATATTTCCAACTCTGTTGAATGATTCTGACACAAAAAGCTTTAGCTCTTTAAAGCAAAGAAATGTTGTAAATTTTTAAAAAGTATACGACAGATCCTGCTCTAAAAATGTATGGATCACACTTTTATTTTGTTCCTGCTGAGCAGCAAAGGCATATCCCGTGCAATCCCTGAAGATGAATTGTAATGCTTTGTGGTGTGCACAGAGAATACCCGAGTTGACCACAACGTAGAGCTGACCACAACGTAGACTTGACCAAAAAGGTCCAATCCCATGAATGTTCAGTCCCTTTAGGGATGGCGCTGAGCTCCTGGGGCTTTCATACTTCCCAAGAAGCCCCCTCCGTGCCTTTCAGAATTAGAGCATTTCATAAAGACTGTGTAAACGTTGCTTTTGGGCAGCGTAATTCATTGTCACAGTTAGGCAGTCCTGGTGCCTGGGGAAGCAGGGATGGTGTGAATTGCTGCTATAGGATGCAGGGACTCACGTGTACGTGGCTTAGTTCTAACTGAGGCTGTGAGCCAAACAATTCCCATTGCACCCCTGCCTCTAAAAGTCTGTGGCCAGCCCAGAAGAGACTCTGTGAACATACACTACGGGTGGGACATGGACAGAGTTGAGCACGTTGTGGTGCCTCAGGTGCAGAAAGCAATACCAGCCTTTGAGGGCAACGGTAACTATTCTTTGTTAGGGCGGCATTTTTCAGTTTCTGGGTTTAAACAAAGGCAGATGATACCAGTAGAGGACATGGCTAATGAACCTGCTCTCTCTGGGAGCCCTGTAACACACACAGTGTCAGCACCTGGTAGATGATGCCATTCACTGTGATGCCAGTGTTTGTCCAGAACACATGGTAGGTCTGGCATTGCTGCCATGCGTGCGAGCGCCACTAGAACATCTCTTATTTACTGGGAACGTATCCTCACTTGGGCAAACCTCCTTCAGAATTACGCATAGGACGGGGGTAAGGAGTGTTTTTCTTGCTGAGAGCTCCACAGGCCTTTCAGATTTATTTTGTGAGCCATGCATTTGCAAAAACATGTCCTGGGTGCTTGCCAGTAATAATGTGAAAAATCACACATGGGCTATAGCTGTTCCAAAGGCCTAATATTCTTTCCCCCAATGTAATCAAAAGACACTGGCTGAGTCCAGGAGCCAAACTGTGTCCCTGATTACTTAATTTGATGGGGCTATGTATATGGCCCTGTAATTAAATGAGGCTGGCAAGAGTGGTGCTTGGTACAAAATTCATTACACTCGTGAAATGATTATATCTAGGTGGAGTTTGAGCTATGTTTTCATACCCCCTTCTTTATGTGCTTCTTTTGTTACTCAGTTTTATCTTTGTTGTTTGGGATAGAAATTATCAGAAGTTAATAATCAGGAGGCACAAATTAGAAGCAAGGTTGCTTAATCCACGGTTGCAAGATTTGGGATGTTTAAATTTTGCAGTGTTGCTAACAGGTGAGGTGCTGGTTGCTTAGCACAGGGCAAAAGCAGATCTACTGAGATCTGCTGAAAATGAGCACCTGGAGACACTATGAGATGGATGAGGGTCATGGCAGGGTGTGAGGAACCCCTTCCTCCTCCCCATGGGGGTCAGAAGAGAGGTGCGAGAGGGGCAGAAGAGGGGAAGGCACCCCCTGCTCTCAATCAGTGCAAGAGGCTCATGGGTCTAGAGCCCAGTTGAGTGCAACCCATTTAGGCACCTGACCATGGGGTAGACTTTTGTCCTGATGTCACCTTGCAGTGCAAGATATACACTGACACAGCTGGTGTTGGGGGAAACAACCCCTTGGAACACGTCTAGTTGCTCTGTGGGCTGTGAACAAGTGATTTCACACTGCCTTGAGTGGATTCACTGATGTCTACTAAAGAATCAGTCATCTTGCACCTTTGCTTCAGTGGGATCGTGAATACACTTCTGCTTTCTCTGTCTGCCTATAAGTCAATAGCCATATAGTTACCTAAAATGTTTTCAGATTCATTTATATCTCAAAGTTTGGTTAAAATTGGCCAGCAAATATAAGAATTAGGGGTTAGGGCTAGGCAGATGCAAGTATTCATATATAAGTACACATTGAGTAGGACCACATGTGCTTCTTTTCCTTAGAAAATCAAGCAAAAAAAAAGTCCCACCCTAGTAAAAGAGGAGGCCAAGGAAAACTACAATGCCCTGTGTCAAGGAGAGTGTTGTGGGACTTTCTGGTTCCAGGGTGCATGAGGGCCTCATCCTGACTTCATCCGCACTCTGTAATCCCACAGAGCACCAGCGGTGACTCAGCTCCTTCACCACTCACTGTTGGTGAATCCTCCCCACCTCCGGGTTTTTTAAAACTACATTTTTCTTCCTTAGCATTTGGTGTAGTGGAATACAGCAGGCACTTCAGTGTAGTGTCCTTTTTGAAACATGCCCTCTTAAACACCACATTCCATTGATGGAGACCATTAATACCGCTTTCATTCATTTAATAACCCAAAGTCACATTTTTGCCTGATATATCTCAAATAGTTCATTCGCAAGCAAGCTGCTTCCATATTTGTAGCTGGTTACAGCTTCTTTCATTTCAATACCTAAGAAGGAACCTGTACGTGTGTTCAGGACCACAGTTAGCCATTTTGCAGGTATGAGTGCAATCAACAATCCCTTCTGCGACTGTTGAATCTGAGCCAATATTTAGGAAGATAAGCCATTGATAAGGACTTAGTGCAGCAACACTTATGGTCTTCAGTTTGCAAGTGGGTGTCAGCGCTAATGAATAGACCGTGTTACCTGTCTTCACTGATTTCTGTCTTGAGAAGGACAAAAAATATTGAGTGGAGATCCTGCAACAATCAGGTAGGTAGAGTAGATTGGCATCCCATTTAAAGCAAAATATCCCTATCCAATCCCCACCCCAAATTCACTTGAGTTAGCAGAGTTTTAAGCATATATTTAAGGAAATTTTTAAGATTTTGCTGCTTAAAAAGTTTTTTTGCTGAATCAGAGACCGTATCCTTTAAGAGTGCTGTCTTCTGTGTGAGAGGCATATTTAAAACTGTAAATGAGAAAACTCTTTCTGTTGCTACTGTTTTTTGGAGACATTCTATTCCTCCTCTGACATTTTTTGCTAATTAACTGACAATTAGCAGCTGAGGGGTTTACCGCTTATTATTTTGCCTGCTTTTCCCCTCTGTTAAATAAATGATCCAAAGTTAAACCTTCATGGATCACACCTCTTTGTTTGCCATTGTTGATGGATCGTTTTCTGCTCAGAATGGAAATGATTAAATCATATAAGAAAGGATCATGCTTGCTGCTTATTCTCTGGCATCATATATGGAAAAATATTGCAGTTGGTTGAATTGTCTCGTTGAAATTAGCCTTTAAAGGAAAACAAAACAGAAGGGAATTGTGCAAGTGGGTTCATTAGGGCTTTATCAGAACAAGGAGTGAGTGGTGAAGAGGGAGAAAAGATGACGGAGTTCATGTTCCTGCAGATTAATTTATCAGTCTTTATGGGTACATGAAAAGAAAATTATGGCTACCTATAAAGGTCTAATTAGGGCATCTAGTGTAAATTCTCTGCAGCTAATCTGGTACAGTTCATAAAAAGCTAACAATAAAAACATAATGATGTGTTGCATTAAATGGGCAATCTTCAGCAAATGGGGCTAAATTAAAAAAGGTCTATTGGAAAAGTAGACTCTTTATAGGCCTGAAATTGAGGATAACTCATTAAATACACAGCATGTTTTGCTGTTTAGCCCAATAGTGACTAATATACAATAGATTTGCATTCCTGGGAATGTTTTTGGTCTTGGGATCAAGTCAGAACTTCTGGTAAAACCAGTGGAAGTCACACTATGAGCACTTGGGCAAGAGTTTCATTTTTAATGTTTCTTCACAATTCTGAACTTCATTATGCAACCCAAGTCCTGTTGGTGAGCATTTCTTGTTGTAAGCTGTCCAAACTGGGACAACTTCTGTGACCCAGCCTTTGTATTCAAGCCTGGAGAATGGACATTTGAGAACATGGCAAAGGCGTGAGTTAAAAAATCTTGTGTAAAACCTCAGTTCTATCTGAAAAGAGTAATTCATAATTACTGTAATTTGAACGTGCAGAGAGTGCACTCCTAAAACTCATCTCTAGAAAGCCTCCAAATGCTAAGGCAGTATGAACAGAAAGGCAAATGAATTTATTCATAGTGATGTCAAACAGATAATTTCCTCACTCATTGCTTTGACCACGCCATCGTCTTTTTGTCTTGTGATTGACTTCTCCTTCCCACTCACACCAGACATAAGTTAATTGTCTCTGCTTTGTGGACTCCCTGGTCAGTGCCCATCTGCTCTGATTTTGCTGTCACTAATTGATTTTTTTAGTGGCCGTTTGCAAGGAAGTATCTTTGCAGTTTGGGGTAGGGATTTGTCAAATGCACTGAACATCAAATAATTTTTTTCCCTTTACCTTCAAACCCTCTGTAAAACTGTCATGGACCGGTGCTTAGACAGAGCTGAACAACCACGAAGCAGTGGGTAGATTTAGATTAGGTATCAGGAGGAAATTCTTTACTGTGAGGGTGGTGAGGCACTGGAACAGGTTGCCCTGAGAAGTTGTTGAGGCCCCATCCTTGGAAACATTCAAAGTCAGGTTGGATGGGACTTTGAGCAACCCAGTGTAGTGGAAGGTGTTCCTGCCCGTGGCAGGGGGGTTGGAACTCGATGATCTTTAAGGTCCCTTCCAACCTGAACCATTCTGTGATTCTGTGATAAGCCAAGACTGAGAGCAATTCCTAGAAATGCAGTTCAGGTACCTTTGAGAGAAAGCAGATCTGTTCCCATGGTCATGAAATACTGCAGAGGCCAAGCAGACCATATTGGTGGTAGGTTCCTCCCCAAACCTTTCTGCATACACAAACACAGTGATCACCTTGCTACGTGATAAATAAATATAGGTGAGTACATTTAGAAAAAAAAAGAAGAAAGTAGCAGAGTATTGTGCACAAGTTAACCAGATGTTATCCTTTTCTGTGTAAAAGAAACAGACTTAGCAATTATGTTTACATCCACATCTTAGCAGGCCGTTTTAGCAGAGGTCCCTGCTTCCCTGGCGTGACTGCCAACTTGGAGAATTTTTAGGTTGTGGACGATTGGTCTAATTGGTTGTAAAATAAACTATTTCAAAGACCTGGCACTCCTTACATCTGCCGCTCCTGACCTACTGTGTTTGTGATGTATTTGCTGGTAGAGAAAAATGTTGTTGGACGTGTGTGCATTGGAAAGCTGTAAATTGTTTTTCCTTTCTTTTGTTTCTGTTTATCTTGGTTTGCAAATATTAAGCAGACGTAGTTCTCAATATGGACAAATGTGCTGCAAAATGCCACTCAGTTGAGGAGATCGTAGCTGCTTTTCAATTATTAAAAGCATATGCAGAGGAATAAACGGCACAGCTAATTTCAGAATGAAGGTTTGCAGTGCGTGCATAAGCCCTGGTGAGCAGAGGTTTAGGTAACAGAAATGCTGATGCATTTGAATACATAGAGCAAAATCCCCGGAGATGAGGAGGGTTGTAGGTTGGCACGATCATCAAAACAATAACCTGTGTCTCTGAGAGACTGCCTGTTAAATGCCACGTAGCCCAATTGTTCCAGTTACGCTGTTGATGAGCATGGAGTGTGGAGTCCTTGTGTGTTTGGGTTGGCCTGAGGAGAGAATATATCCATACCGGTTGTGGATGAGCATGAGCTCTGGTACTTGGTGAAGAGAGGCTTTTCTCTCCCTCTGTGCCTACTCCTGTAAGGGCTGGGCCTCTTTTTTTCCCTTTTCTTTTCTTTTTTTTTTTTTTTTTTTTTTTTTTTTTTTTTTTTTTTTTTTTTTAAAAGGCCAGAGGAAATGCAAGCAATTCTGTGAACCAGGTACATCTGCCAAAATGAAACTCTGGAAGAGGGGCAGAGATAAGGGAGGATGAGGAAAGATGCAGCTGCGTTACCACTCTCCACCCCTACAATTTCTTTTTAACAGCCTCCTGTGAGAAGGGAACGGGATAAACCTTGATAATTGATGTCTGACTCAAACCCAGCACTTCTAGGAGCTTTTACCAGTGTCCAAGAGAATGTAACTTGGGACAGAATTTTAGCCATCAGTTGGGATGATGTTCAGAGCAGCTTCAGGGGGTAGAGTTATACACCCTGCTCCCTCTGTTCCATGTGAAAATCCTGGCTTTAAGCCCAGGAGAGTCTCACAGCTTCCATGGTGTAATGAGAGCCCAAACAACGCTTACCCATCCCACTCCCAAGCCCTGAACAGTGGGGGAGGATGCTCAGGCTGTTCCTCCCACTGCAAGGCACAGCTGGACCACACGCTTGGATGGGGAGCCTGCCCCGTCTGTGTACACGCGGGCTCGTCAGCAGGCCTTGGGTGTCTCTGCCCAGGGAGTTTGGGTTGTTTTGCTGTTTTGGGAATCAGAATATGCCAGTGACCTCCTTCAGCTGTGTGTCACAAAGGACATGTTTGGGCTGGCTTAATGGGGCAGCAGAATCTATAAATTTCCTTTCTTTTGTCAGTTTGTGTCACAACCTTCATGTTGTTTGAGTGTGCGGGAGGGACCATTGCTGTCTACCAGAACTATTCGTAAGCGTTTTTTCTTCTCTTGTCCTATCAATTATTTACAAAAGGACTTTAAGCGTGGCCAAATATCCAAAACCTCTGGCACCATCCAATGGATAAAGTAAATATTTCTATACCTTATGAAATCAAAGGAGTCCCAGGTTCTTTGTAGTTGACTAGGTAGTGATACTCCCTTTATGTGCTCCCTATAATATACTTTTTCATAAATGTGTCATCTTCAGGAAAGATTTCCACTACAGTTATGATTCAAACCACCTGCTAGGTAGGGTTGGCTTACTCCAGCTCCTTGTACAGTGTTCAGAGAGAAAGAATAGGATAGCAGGAGACCAGTTGTGGTTTGTGCCTTATTTAAATGTCCCAATGACTTCTGGGCAGCTTTAAGCTTTCTCCACTCAAATCCTTGGCCCATCCAAACACCACCCAAACAAATCCTTGTCACTCTGTGGGTAGGTTTCTTAGCTCAGACATGATGCCAGAAGGTGCCATGCGAACAGATTATGTGTTGATTGTGCCGAGAGCCTGGCAACGTGAACAGCAAAAACATGAGCCCCTTCTTTCAACCTTAGGTACCAAAGTAGTAGGGTGCTATGTTAGATACCTAGAGTAGGTTGTCTCACTATATCCCAAATTATTCATAAAAATGAGTAGTCTTTGTAATGGGAACACCATGTACAAACCCCAGAAGCTGCTTGCCTTTCCCAGAGAAACCACTGGAAGCTGTTGGTTGTGCTTCTTTACTTCCAGAACTGAATAGGGTTTGGGCAGCACAGTCCCCATCAAATACAGCCATCCTGCCTTCACATGGTGCTGCCTCACAGCCACGTTTGTATGGGATGCTCCCCTGCTCTCACTCGTAGTTCTGCATCATCTTCAACAAAGATCTTTCTTTCACAGGCCGGAGTTACTCCAGCGAGCCAGGTTTTATTGTCTCACTTGCAGATTTTGTGGACAATTATTCACAGGGAAAATATTTATCTTGTTTTTCCCAATCTCATTTCTACACCTGCCAAATCGCCTCACCCTTTCCAACTCCTTCTAATGCCCATGAAGATCCCATTGTATCATTTTGGTCCATTTCGTCAGCTGAAGAATGTATTGGATTGGGCAGGTCTGGCTTTACTGCCAACTATGACAGCTTATTCCAATGTCTGCTAGTATCCCTGGGACAGTATAATGTTCTACTCTTAACCAGAATGGCATCAGACTTCTGGCATGACTCCATCATAGTCGGTGTCATTATTAGCAATGACCATCTTAATTTGGTTTGTGGAGTGAATTAATACATCTATTGTGGCAAATTCTAATAATAATTTTTTTTTTTTTTTTTTTTTTTTGGTAAACCAGCAGCCCTGAAAGAAAGTGATAAAGTAGAAATCTCAAGTTAGTTCAAAAATATTTGACCCCGTCATGGCTGTAGGGAAAAAATGTTGTGAACATTTAGTCAATGTGTATTATAGCTTCAGAAACCTGGTAGTGTATAAATGTTGGATTCTTTTCATTATTTTCTTTCTTAAATCTCCTGGATTGTTTTTTTTAAGCCAGTCTCATGATTTTGTGGTCCAACTCTTGCATTTTAAACCCTGGGGGTTTACAGTAATATATGTAACGAATTTTATGGCTTATTTTAAAACAAGTTTTATAAACTATGGATCTTAAGCCAGCTGCCAGATATTAGGAATATATGGTTACTTCTTGATAAAAAAACTTGCTGTCACTGAAGAAGATTTATGGTTGCAACAAGATATGAACTGATAGGGGTTTAAGTCCAGCCCATGCAATAACAGAATTTATGTGCAGTTTTCTCCTCTTTAATCAGTGATTAGAGTAGGAATGTGATGCATTTGAACCAGTCGGTGCAAACTGTGCTTGTGGGAGTTACTGATTTGACATGACTGGGACTAGTTATGACCTTCACCTAAAGATTTCAGCTGATTCCCCTGGGAACTGAATGAGGCTCTGCAGTCTAATCTGTCCTCTCACTTGGGGTGCTGCTCTTTCCCACATGCTTAGGGATGCTGAGCCTCTTTGGCCCACTGACTTTGACCGGAGTTGCCCGACACCTCTGAGAAGTCAAGCCATATGGGGATTTGGTACATGAAAGCGTCCCAAACTAGGGCATACTTCAACTGGCCTGAGGGCACGAAGCAGTTTGGGTCACTGCCTGTGGTGCTCAGGGTGTAGCTGCTGTTCCCAGAACAGCTGGTAGGCTGGGAGGGCAAGGAGCTCAGCCAACGAGAGTGGAAAAGACAAGAGAACTCCAGAGGGAAGGGTCCAGTTTCCCAGCTCTTGTCCTGGGACATTGGCATAAAAAGGCTGGGGCTGCTGCACAAGGGAGGCTGGTCTGAAGGAAAGACTGAATGGCATAAATTAAACAAGATCCAGCATTATAACACATGGGGTGAATTCGTAGGAGGAGCTCACGAAGCAAAAACTGTGAATGGATAGAAGTGAAGCCTTGACTTGTTTACAGAAAAGAGAATTGATGAGTATGTTGAAAACACAAGAAGGTGGGATTACAATCAACCAAAAAAGCAGGAAGCGCACTGGCCCAACAGCCTGCCCCCAGTTCTAGTTGTGTCTTGTGGTGTGAGCAAAGCCCGGCAGCCAGGGAGAGAGGAAAAGAGACCTGAAAGAAGGAGACATCTCTGAAGGGATGTACAGGGAAAGGAGGTAGCAACCTCTTTTCTCAGCTGAACCCCAGCCTTGTTGGAGGAAAGACAGGGATAGCCATCTTTACTCCATATTCTTGGTTACAGTTTGGTGTACACCTGTACATCAACTGTATTACAGAATCATGGAATCATGGAATTGTCAGAGTTGGAAGGGACCTCTAGAGATCATCTAGTCCAACTCCCCTGCTAAAGCAGGGTTGCCCAGAGCACATCACTCAGGACTGCATCCAGGCGGGTCTTGAAGATCTCCAGAGAAGGGGACTCCACAACCTCCCTGGGCAGCCTGTTCTAGGGCTCTGTCACCCTCACCGTAAAGAAGTTCTTCCTCATATTTGAATGGAACTTCCTCTGTTCCAGCTTGTGCCCCTTACCCTTCCTCCTATCGCTGGAAACCACTGAAAAGAGTCCGGCTCCATCATCCTTTAACCCACCCTTTAGGAACTTGTAAATGTAGGGAAGGTCTCCCCTCAGCCTTCTCTTCTCCAGGCTGAAGAGCCCCAGCTCTTTGAGCCTTTCCTCATAAGGGAGGTGCTCCAATCCCTTAATCATTTTAGTTGCCCTACGTTGGACTCTTTCCAGTATTTCCCTGTCTCTCTTGAACTGGGGAGCCCAGAACTGGGTGCAGTATTCACCAGTGCAGAGTAGAGGGGGACAATGACCTCCCTCATCCTTCTGGCCACACTCTTCCCTATGCAGCCCAGGATTCCATTGGCCCTCTTGGCAACAAGGGCACATTGCTGGACTCTGCACTATTCCCAGCTGGGCAAATCTGCTGGCTGGCTGCCTCTCCTGTCCCAGCCAGCAGGAAGGCAGGAGTAGGAAGAAATAAAGATTTGGATGGCAGGGAGGAGAGCAAGTGGCAAGGAGAGAAAGAAAAAAAAACAGAAAACTGTGCCTGGAAGATGAGAAAGGATCGAGAAAGGGCAGGCACATGAAGAGAGTGATTTGCCTTCAGCAATGATCGCCACAGCACACGTTTGCTCCAAGTATAATGGAGAGAAAATCTCTGAGCAGCGTCACAAACACTCCTCCCAGCCCTGGTTATACACACACATAAATGGCTCAGGTTTCACTCCTGCGGATAATTATTGTATCGCCGCAACCTTGAACTATATTTATAGTCTTGTAAGCTGTGGAATTGCAGACCTGCTGCTTGGTGTTTTTTCCTGGTGGCAGGCAGCACGGTCTGGAGGGGTGAGCACAGCCGAGGGTGTCAGCGGAGGAGTATGGAGCCTGGCCACTCACTCTGTGCGGCCACGAGCAACTCCATGCCTCTCTGTGCCTCAGTTTCCCCACTGATAATAACAGGAAGGTTTGTTATGCCCAGGGCAATCATAAGCACTTTATTGGAGCTTCTTGTACCTTTGGTATTGAACAGCTGCTGTTGGTGGCTACAATAGCTGATTATATGTGGTAGAAACAGCTTCTTGTGAAACCTTTTCTTGAGTTGCCTTTGGTGACTGTGCAGTAGAGCAGCAGAGGACGTTGGTGTGGGTGCTCTATGTGTCTGTGTCTTTGTGGAGCCACCAGGGCCCCACGTTCACTGGGATTTCTGGGCAGAAGACACATAGGCTTAAAAGGCTACAGAATGATGGATAAGGCTCCACAGAATCATAGAATGGTTAGAGTTGGAAGGGACCTTAAAGATCCATATCTCCATATTTCAGGAAAACTAACCTTCTTTCAGAGACAGACATTAGAGAAAATGAATTACCTTAAGCTTTTATTTTCCAACCATGAGTTATAGTTAGGACGTGGCAAGAAGGTGAAAAAGAGGGAGCAAAGGTCTCCGAGCCCTTGCTGGAGCTGTGGTTGCCCACAACCAGGAGTGCAAGTCTGAGGAGGTGGTAGCAGGCACTGGAGCTTGCCTTGGGGTAGGAATCTGTGCTGATGAGGCCAGCTGCAGAGTTCACTGCTTCTTATTTGTCCGACACAGAGTCTTCTCACATTTCACGTGGCATGACCCTGTTGCCATCATGCCTGGCCCTCTGGAAAGAGTCTTGTTTTGCCAAGGTTCATTTGAAGTCTAAGGCTTGAAAGGTCACAACATCGCATGGCTATAACTTCCAACTCCCAGACTGTCCTTCCTATCACCAGCTCCTCACTCTCTCTTCTAGGTCTCCTCCCTCCAAATGTGAAGCCTATAAAAACCCTATATATTTTTTGTCAGGCTTGTGATCTGCAGTTGTGTTCTCTTTGTAAGTTCTCTTTCTGATGGCAACAGAAAAGTGCTGATAAAATTAGATGATTACACATGGTTATATTCTTTTTTTTTCTTTGTCTTTTTTTTTTTAATGAATAGTTAGCTCTTTTAGATTTTCATTCTCCTCAAAGCTTTTGTCACATCTCTAACCTTAGGGGCTGCTCAGAAGTAGAGAGGGCTTTCCTTTTTCAGCACATTCCTATCCTCCACTGCGTAAGTCCACGAGCCAAAAGATGATGTGATCCTGGCAGCCCAGTTTTTGTGTTGAAATTGCGCATTGTGCTAAGGCTCTTTCCCCCTGGAGTCCTCTTTGTGCACTCCACAAAACGGTGAAATCAGGGATCGTAACTCAGCAGCTAATTAGAATGATGATAACACCTTATCCTTGGCGGCTCGCCAGCTTGCCTGAGTGCAGTGGCAGTCTCGCCTTGGAGAATGCTCTCACTTCAATCTCCAGCTCCATGAGTCCTGTGATTACTCCAAAGGTGTAGGTCTTCTGCCATGGCCCATTCTGCCCCACAGGTGAAGCCCCATGGCCTCCCTACCTCTCTGACTCCCTGCATCAGGCACAGCTTCCCCCTGGTCCATGGCACACTCAGGGGTCACAGGTAAGAAGTTGTGAGGTTGTATTGCTGTGAGAGGGAGTCCTTCAGGAGACACACAGACCACACAGCCCTACCCCAGACACTGGAGCTACAGTGGCTCCTCCTAGGTCACATCCTATATCTGACATCTAGGTCTGCTCCAAGAGGAAGAAAAAATCAGAGTTGTCCCTTTCAGGAGCAGAGAAGAGTTCAGAAAGATGAACACAGTCACTTCAGACCTAGGAGTCCAATAAAATACCTCCTTCCTTCATTACTATTTGCTTAAAAAGTTGTAAATAATTAGTGCTTTTTGAGCCAATTCCTGATTGCAATTTTTGGGGGTGGGATAGGAGAGAGGAAAAGCTGAGTCACAATTTCTGAGCACTCAGCTCTTCCATAATGCTTCATCACCAAGGATCTTAAAGTGGTTTTGGCATATGAATGAGTTAAATTTCACCACTTCCTACTCAGGCCAGGAAAACCTTTGTTGAGTTCATTCACAGATGAAATGGAGAAAACCTTTAGGTCAGAGTTTTCCAACCTGGATACTTTGTGTTAGATACCAAATCTAGAAATAACATAAAAATATAGTGGGTTTAAAGTGCATTTATACATCCTTCTACTGTCACACTAATGAATAATTACGTGGATTAATCTTGGATTTAACCAGACTTCTGAATTCAGTAGTCGACTTCTGATCTGGTAACACCAGACACCTCCTCTGCCCCCACCAGAATTATCTATGAAAGGCTGAAGAGGAGGCAGCTTTGCCATTTTCTGCTGAAGGGAGGGCTTCTCACTGTACAAACTAGTAGCATCCTCCCTTCTTTCTCTTCTTCCCTCCCTCTGGTTTTCTGTGTCCAGGACCACAGCAAAAGCATTACTTTTTGGAGCCTTCAAGACTTTCAGCTCCAGAGACATCTCCTATCAGGATTTCACTCCTACTTCTCAGAGCTCTTGCACTCAAGAAGCTGACCCTGACCATGGACACCATCTGCACACAGAGGTTATGGGGTTGCCATGAACCTGCAAAACAAAATAGTGACTTGGACACAGTTAGACTGGTGGGAATCCATGTGAATCCAGCTGAAGTTGAGTTACCCTAGGACCATGCTGGGGACAAAAGCTATGAGCGGGGACTCCAAGGAGCCTGCAGGGCTCCTTGAGTTGCCTATGTGGCAAGCTTGGGGTGTGCTAACCTGGTGATCTTCAGTGAGCCATGGGCGCTGCTTACCTTGGCTGGAGCTCTCCAGAGAGCTGCCTCCATTTATCCACTTTCAGCTTCCCTGCCTGGACCTGCCCCAGTACCCCCTCAAAGATCATCAAAGTCTGCGCTCAGTAGCTTTGGAAGAGTCACCCTGAGTCTGGGAGGACCAGACACAAACCTTTGGCTGGGTACAAGGCCTCATGAAATGGCTGCGTCCTCTTCTTTCAGAGCGTGTCCTGCGGGCAGGGCTGTGCTAACAGGATTTTTATGACAGTGGCATATTACAAGGCACTGCGAATATCCTCATGGCTCTGGGCTAAAGTCTAGTTTGCCTCTGTATCCTGACTATCTGAGCAGAAAGGCTGGTTTAGCTTGTAAATGTGACTTCACAGAAACATGGCAAAAGACAGAGATACCTTAAGCCAGTAAATGTTTCCAGATGGGGGCATTTCTGGTGAACTTTTTACTTCTGCCTCTAAATGAGGCACTGTTAGCTTTTTACAAAGATTGCAAAGATTTGAGCTTTAGGGTTAAGTGTGGTGGGACTTTTTCTTTCTTTCTTTCTTTCTTTCTTTCTTTCTTTCTTTCTTTCTTTCTTTCTCTCTCTCTCTCTCTCTCTCTTTCTCTCTCTCTCTCTCTCTCTCTTTCTTTCTTTCTCTCTTTCTTTCCTTCTTTCTTTCTCTCTTTCTTTCCTTCTTTCTTTCTCTTTTCCTTTTCTTTCTTTCTCCCTCTTTCCTTCTTTCTGCCTTTCTTTTTCTTTTCTTCTCTTTCTCTCTCTCTTTCACTTTCTTTTCTTTTTTCTTTTCTTTCTCTCACTTCCTTTCTCTTTCTTTCTTTCTCACTCTTTTTTTCTTCTTTTTTTTTTCTTTTTGAGTCTTTCTCCATTTTTCACCCTTCCCTTCTCTCTCTCTTTTTTGTAAGACAAGGCACCTAAGAAGGAGGAAATGCTGCTGTTTTGAAAAATACAGCTTAATATATTCCTAGAAACCTGTAAGCGGAGAAAGAACAGGCAAAAGAGGGAGAGCAAGCAAGTTTTGACAGTAATAGCAGTGAGCCAGTGGAACATCTTGAAAGGAACTAGCCTTGTCTTAGGAAATTAAAAAGACATGTGTGTAGCTGTTAAAAAGCCTGAGAAAAGTGTCTATGGTTCTCAAGCAAGGGAGTCCTGCAGGAGGAAGTTTACAAGAGCTAGGAGTAGTAGTATCCGTGACTTTAATCTGGTCTTGGAAATTATTAGTTCTAAGCATGCTGGAAGGAATTAAGACCAAACAAGGGGTTTCAGTTTAGAATCTGAGTCTTTGATGCTTTATGAAAGTAATTTGATTGCATCAAATGGGTCCCAGGGATAGGAACCTTAGTCCATAAATATCACCGATCCACATCATTAAAAACCCCTCAATCTGCACTTTTTTTTTTTTTCTTCTTCTTTTTGCAGTGCTAATATTCTTTGGACATAAGAGGCCCGCAGCTGAATCAGCAGGGAGATTGATTTCTCTCTCTCCCTTTAAAAGAGGGAAAGAAGGTCCCTTTGGGTCAGGGTTAAGGGCTTGGAAGGGGCCTAATGGGAAAGTTCATCTCACAGCTGCCAGCGGTATATAGTACCAGGCCCATGGATAACAACAGGATGTGGGTTTTGAGCACTGTCAGCTCCTTCATGATATATTTCTTTTTAATTTTCTCCTTTTAAAATAATACACCAGCAAAGAACATTCCTTATTATCATAACAAAATCTCTGCTCCAGTGACTCTGAGACGTTCCTAATTGTTTTCAATCTGTCAGGAGCGCTTTCTGTTTGCATTTCTGCAACCACTCAAGAGATTGCTGTAAAGAAAACAAACAAAAAAAAATGGCCTGGTCTGACTCAGGGGCTGGGTAACGGGTTACAGCACTTTCACCTCGCTCACCGCCGCTGAACAGGAACCAAAAGCTGACTTGGTTGGTACTAACTCGAGTGTCAGCTTTACAACAACCAATTTTGAGCTCTTGTTCGCACTGGAAGTCACCGAACAGGCAGAGTGACAGTCAGTGAGTTAAAAATAAACTCTGGTGGTGGTGGAAGGCACAGGGAAAACACCTCATTCACCCGAGTGCGGAGATGGAAAGTGCAGGGGAAGAGAGCATGTGGCTCTTCACACTGTCATCCTGTGAATGACAAATAGCAGTGCGTTTCCCACAGAGAAAAACACATCTGATCTAACTTTTCACACTTTTTCATAAAAAAAAATGATCTCATTAATGTGAGAGCAGAACGATTTCTGGGAAGAGTCTTGTCCTGACCAGTTGCTGTCGAGCAGGCGATGCGGAGCAGCCTGGTACCACCATGGCTGCATCCCCGTCAGCGCATCGTCGCACTGGTCTTGCTGCGCGATGGAGGGAGCGGTGGGAGCAGAGGGGCTGTGGGGAAGGCCGTGCACAGGAGGCCTGGGACCCCCCCGCAGATATCTGCTGGCAGAGCTGGGGCACACGGGCCGTGGGAGGAGCGCCGAGGAATTTTCCCAGCATCGTTCCCTGCCTGTGTGGGTGTTGCCTCCCACCACGGAGCCGGTGTCCTATTATGATTCTCGGTATTACAGCATGAATGAGGGAGTCCCTGCTGTACCGAAGGCTGTAGGAGACAGGTCCTACCTTGAAGAGCTACAGAAGTAAGGTGGGAGAAAGAGCTGCCTCATACAGCAAGCAAGCTGAGCACCGAAGGCAGAATTCCTGTTGCCCACTAGAAATGCTCATTGATTGTCTCTCTGTTAGTGGTATAGTGACCAGTGGTCTATTTGCAGACAGTTTGGATCTCTTCTTGAGCTTGGGTGATAAGATGCAGTGGTCACAATGACTGTGGCCCTTAGAGAAACCTGAATCCTGACTTGGTAGACTTTGAAGGCAACCAGAGAATACAGAGGCGCTGTGGATCGAGTCCATTGAGGTTTATTCAGGATCACTCAGGAAGATAAAGGCAGGAGTGAGCACCGAGCTCCTCAATCACAGCTCAGTGCTGGAACTGCACGTTCCACCAGGACCATCCTCCTGTGGCTGTCCCCGGCCATCAGGGCTGCAGATGTCTCTCAGTGCAGAAGGAGCTGAAGAAGAGTCGGGGTTGGTTTTGCGTGCGTAAACGAAAAAGCAGAACCACAGAAACTGTCTATGGGTATGTTTGCAAGGCACTCGTCACCCTGGCATCTGGTGTGCCCTGAGCTGCTGTCAGCTACCAGCGCTGAGAAGTCCACACAAAAACTCAAGAGCTCTGCCCAGCCCCAGAGAAAGGTTTGGGTGAAGAGTGGGTCAGTGCAGAGCACCCAGAGCCAAGGGCCCGAGTCAGGCCTTTGTTATGAAGGATGGGAACAAAGGGCTGTGTCAGAAAGGGCTTATCCTACCCATTCAAAAGTCATGATTCCTTTTCCTCTGCCACAGACTTCCCATGTGTGCTTTAGGCGTATCCTTCACCTCTCTTTGGCTGCAGGTCTCTTGTGTAAAACGGAGGTGTTGCCTTACTCTGCCTCATCAGGGAGCTGTAAAAGATGGCCTATTTCCAATTTGCAGGGGCTCTCGTGGTTGCTCGTGTAAGTAAGTTTAAATACTTCAGCTCAGAGCAAACCATCTTTGGGACCCCTGCTTGGTCTCAGGACTTGGAAGGAAGCCCGCGGCGAGAAAAAAAACATGAGGTTCCTGTTCCCCACTGCTGCACAGAGAGGTGGCTGAGAAGTCTTTCAGTGGGGCATGGTTTCCCACCTGTTTTGCACCAGGGTAAGGAGTTCTGCTAAACGCAAGGCAGCAGTCGGGTCTGTGCTTTCCCACAGGAAGCGCTGGACACAGAGATAAGCTCCTCCACGGTAGCACCGAGATAACAGCAGATCTCTCCCCACCAGGAACGTGAAGCATGGCAGCCACAGTAACTGTGGGTCTGGGGGGGCTCCCTCACATTTTTTACGAAGAGAAGCAAAATTGCTTCCCCTCTCACCTTCCTGGGAAGGGGGAGACAGACCCTCAGCTCACCTGGCTTGCCAGGAGCATCCTTGCTGCTACTCCTTGTCCTCCCCGTGCCCCTTGACTGCCTCTGCTCTCTGCAGCCACGGACGGAGATGCACAGCGTGGCTGCGGGCAGCAGAGGAGCAAACAAGCTCTGGAGCAAAACAGAAAGTGTCTTCTCATGCGAACCTCATTAATAATGGAGAGCAAGTGAAGAGAAATGCTAAATATAAATGATGTTTCTTGTTGGGAAGAGAGGGAACGTACTGCACTGCTGCAAAGAGGGAATGTGAAAGGTGAAGCCTTTCAGAGTTTACATCACTCCCCCATAAACCAAAATTTAGGCTATTTCACAGTTACTGCAAGATTTAGCCAAGCAGTGAGCCGACAAACATCACTAACAAATAAACAAAGAAATCCCTTGTATATTGAGATTTTTACTATCTCAGTCTTTTTTCCTTTCTATTTCAGTTGAAAGTGTCCAATTTTCTTTCTTACTGCTGGGTCTCCAGAGAATTCAAACTCGTGCTGAAACGATAAGGCATTTTCTGAGGTTAAGCAAATGTGGCCGTATAGCACTGCTCAGCAAACGCGTGCCTCCTGGAGACACGCTGCCAGCAGTGGCTGTGGCTTAGCAAATAATTCATTACTGAGGGCCATCAGGTTACTCTCTGGCCCAGTGGTCCAGTTAGGTGTTTTAAAGATGCAGGTAGGTGTAAGTAGAGAGTATGTGTGACTCTGCCCATAAGTGTCTGCCGTAGGAAGACCTCCTAAGATTGCGATCCACGCGTTCTTTCTCTTTTATGCCGGTCGTTAATCTCAGAAATGCATACGAAATTGATTTCCTTTTCATGACATTGTTTTCAAATGACTCTTCTGTTTTCTTCTGCTCAGTTTTTGGCAATCTCAGTGGCTTGGGAGCTACAAGGAATATAATTCAGAGCTTCTCTGAATGTTTCAGTGCCGAAGTTGTCAGTGCTTGCTCCCTCCCGTGTTTTATTGGTTGCGGGTGCACCAAGGAGGCTGAAAAGAGTGGGGGCATCAGGGTGGTAAAACGCAATGCAAGAATTCAAGTAATCATCAGAAATGAGATGCTTTTGAGCTTACAGAGGTAGAACCAAGACCAGAACTTGGATGCTAAACCTGATAGTCCTTTGGGGTGTTGGGTTTTTTTTAACTGCAGAGTCCAGAAAGAGAGTGTGGAAGAGTCAATTGCTTTAATATGCACCGCGCTTCTGAACAGCAAAGCTCCCAAATAGTAAAACTCCCCCAACAGCTCTCCCTTCGCCTGCGAACAGCAAGCTTACATGCAGGGAGGGGGAAAAATGCAGCCACATTCCTTTCGCACTCCCACTCGCCTCTGAGGTTCTTCCACTTCCTTCCTATGGCTTTTTTTAGAACTGTAGTGTTTTTCTCACGTCCGGCAACAAAGGATGTTTTGTGCTGCTGCTGAGGTTGTTGGTTTCTTTTTTTTTTTTTTTTTTTTT